>NW_026570395.1:0-204810 GCF_019649055.1 Paramacrobiotus metropolitanus | reverse complement strand
ATCTGCTTGAGCGGTATTCTGTGACCTTTTGCTTTTCAACTGGCGGCGGTCCTTCCTCGCCAGTTTCAGATGACTTTCTTTCGTCAACTTTCAGGTTGACCCTCTGGCTCCTCTTCCAGCATCGCGTTTAGTGACCTTTCGTTCTTCTCGGTTGGTGGCCTTCCTCACCGTTACCGAGTGACCTTTAACAATGAAGCCACTAACGACGCTTTGCTTTCTTCTCTTGGCGACGATTTGAGCCTTTTTTATCTGTTACCGAGTTCCGTTTTTCCTTATCCCGAAACGCCTGGTTCAGTTCCTTGATCAGCTAGGCCAACTCATACGCCGTGTGCGTTGGTTCCTCTTCTTCGGCGCCTGTGCCGTTTTCTTGACAGCACTTGTGCTGACCTCTTGTTCTTTTCTTTGGTTTTCTTCGGCGCTTGTGCCGTTATCTTCATTCTTTTCTTCTTCGGCGCTTGTGCCGTTTTCTTTCAGCGCTTGTGCCATGACCTTTTCGGTCTCTTATCACCGATAAAGACGCAATTTGCCATCAGTTCTTCTGTAGTCCAGTCATTGTTCGGTACCGTCTCATACATGCACCAAGTATCTCCGCCTCTTTCAGGATACTCCACTCCATCTGGATCTGGTGCAAAGTCACCTTCTTTTCTCGGATAGCCAAATAATCAAGTTCGCGTCTTTTTCGCGTGACCTTTAATTCTGGAATTTCTCCTGTGAATATCGGTACTTCTTCGAGGATTTTGCCCATTGTTTATTCCATTCTCTTAAGCTTCCTTTTTTGAGGCAGGCCTGGTAAAGGTCAAATAATTCGTACACTACTGTGCCAGGTCAATTGGGAAAATGATTGCTCGTCCTTGACCTTTCCATAGATAATTAACTCTGAATTCCCAAATAAGTCAACTCTCGCTTGCTCCCATATTTCGTTCTCTTCCATTGCTCGTCGCCTTTCTCTGTCGAGCTTTGTAATCGGGTTTGTATACCACGGGTCGCTTTTATCCGCTTTCTCGGGAATGAAGTTGTCCGCTTCTTGCTGCCAATGATGGAGCCACTTCCCTCTGGAGATGATGTAGTTCTTGACTACCGATAACCATTCTCGATAACATTGCCAAAGGTAAGTTGCTTTGACAGTTCCGGCATGGGAAGTGTTCTCATAATCGACTTGACCTCTATTTCTTCTTGTCTTTTATGACGCGCAATTGCTGCATTGCATTTCGGCCATTCCGAAAGGTCATCTTGTGTCATTTCTTGCATGCATTTGCACATCTTTCTTGAGGTCGCGCTATCGAAGGTCATCGCTGTCGTGCCAATCGTGATGGCAAGAGGTTGCTCTCTCTTCCGCCGTCCATTCTCTCGGTTTGCGGGAAATGACGCGATTGTTCCCTTCCGGCATCCGTTGTCTCGGTTCAGGACGGACGATAACTCGCTTATCCGCTTCTCCGGAATCGGTATCTGTCCATTCGTCATCTTTTTCGATTTCGATTACGCTGTTATCTGATGATATTTCGATGACTTCGATTTCTTCATCTGCAGAGCGTGGTTCGAAAGTATGACGACGCTTACTCTCTGCTACCTCTTTGCGCAGGCGCGTGTCTCGACCTTTCATCCGCCCTCTTGCTTTGTCATGGTTCGAAAGTGCTGAGCACCATGCTCCGTTTTCCTTGCATCCAGTTGCTTTATGGCTTGATCTCGTATTTCCGAGAATAGTGCTCTTTCGTCGCTGTTCATCAGTCCTGGCTCTGTCCTGGGCCCAACCATTCTCGTGCCCAGTGCCTCTGGTACTGGGAGTAGCCATTCTCCATTCCTGGCACTAGCGACTGTTTCTTTGCAATCAGTGCTTCTGCTTGCATTATCTTGATTTGTTTCATCGTTGGTGACCTTTGATTTCCTTTAGACTTCGGTGACCTTTGCTTTTTTCAGCATTTTCTAATCCCTGTTCTGGTACTGGGATTAGATTTTCACCATTCTCATTTTGCTTATTTTCCTTCGATCCCTGTGCCTCTGGTACTGGGATAGCCGTTCTTAATTACTTCTTGGTTGAAGTTCGGTGACCTTTCCTGCATTAACTTTTGCGGATGATTTCGGCTCATCGTCTTCAGCTTCAGTTTCCCTTTCTTCCTCGTCCTGTCCGTCTATCAGGACGAATTTCTTTTGCGAGGAAGTCGAATCCCAGTAGGACTTGGACGTCGTCTGACGCTGGTCTGACGTAGAACGAGTGTTGACTCGTTTTCCTTCTTAAGGTCACTGGTGCTACGCAGTAGTGCGTTACTTCAAAGCCTGACGTTCCACTGATCCCTTTGATCATCACCTTCTTTTTCGGTGGAAGTCTGACAGTCTGGAGGCCGTTTCTCTCACAGAACTGTTGACAAATCAAAGACGTCTCGGCGCCCGTGTCAAGCATTGCCATGACCTTTTTATTTCCGATTTTGACTTCGTGGGTGTAAGCTTCTATTCGTTTCGGTAAATTACCGTCTTCGAGTTTCAAGACTCTTATTCGACACTTGACTGGGATTGGTGCAGCATGCTTGCTCTCTATCCGTTTCGGTACGTCGGATCGCACGTCTGAGAACTTTTCGATCCGTTTTGATTTCGGTAAAACATTCGCCTGCTCCTTCGCAGCGTTTTCTTTACCCGTGACCTTCGCCACTTCGCACATTAAACCCTTCTCTTGTGCGTTCTCGTGACCTTTTATCACTTGCGCAATAACTTCGTATTGTGACCTTTCATTGCGCACATCTTTGGACGGTTTTTCTTGCAACTTTGCCATTATCTCTTGCGTAATAACTTCGTATTGTGACCTTTCATTGCGCACATCTTTGGACGGTTTTTCTCTGCAACTTTGCCATTATCTCTTGTAATTTCATCCGCAAAGGTCATCTCGTCATCTTCACTCTTTTCTCTGGTGACCTTTCGTACACAACCATCTTATGGTCGTTTTCTTTCATCCATTCCGTAATTCTTTTCGCAATTTCGTTATTCGTGAGTGGATCGATTTGAGATGACAACCGTCAGTTCTTGGCGGTGACCTTTCGTTGTCATTCCGGATTGCTTCTGTCATGTCGTATGACTTCTCCTTGCGGAGTTTGCGCACAGTCCGGTGACCTTTTCTGGTCTTGACATGAAAATCCACCATTTAGTGACCTTTGTAGTACTTTCTCGCCATACTGAGGCGGTAGTTCACCCTCTCAACTCGAAACTGACGGTTATTTTCGTCGCACACTTTCTTCCAGTACTTTTGTACTTTCGGTTGTGAAGCTTTCACCGTTTCTGGAGATGCTTTCTCATCCGCCGTCTTGTCTCTTTCTTCCCAGTAAGCTCTCTGAGATTCTCACATCTTGCGGTGACCTTTGTGGCGGAGAAACTGGTTTCACATACCGTGCCGTCCATTCGGCCTGTAAGCGACTTTTGCCACCATTCTTCTGTTGTAGAGTGTTTGCCTCATCGAGAGAGTCATCTGAGACTTGCTGTGCCCTTCGCTCTGTTTCACTGTTTGCTGCGCCATTCGCAGAGTCAAGTTACTTTCTTGACCTTTCGGTTCATCGGCGACTTCACCGTGACCTTTCTCTTTCAGTGACTCTTGAGTCTGCTGCACTGGCAATCTCGTGACCTTCACTTCTTCAACTCCGCTTGAGGTGACCTTTCGGTCTCTTGCGCTCCTTGCGCAGTCACGGCCCTTCAGATCTTCCTCGGCAGCTCTTGCTTGAAATACTTTGCCATCTGCTCAAGGAATTTGGTCTATCCGGAATGCGTTCGTTTACGGTTACGGTCATTGTTTCATCATCCTCTTCGCTTGAGATTTCCGCTTGCGTCTTTCGCAGAGTAGCTTCACTCTTCCTCGCGGTTGCTTTCCGCGGTGACCTTTGGGTCTGCTGTCCTTGCAGCGTCACGTTACTTTCGTGACCTTTGCTCGCAGTTACTTTCTGCGGTGACCTTTGGGTCTGCTGTCCTTGCAGCGTCACGTTACTTTCGTGACTTTCTTGATTTGCAGTTACTTTCTGCTGTCCCGGATGCAGAGTTGAGGCCCTTCCGTCAACCCTGTTCCCGCAGTTACTTTCTGCGGTGACCTTTCGGTCGGCCCCGGCTGAGTCAAGTTACTTTCTTGACTCCCCGCAGTTACTTTCTGCGGTGACCTTTCGGTCAAATTCTTCCGTCCTTGCGGCAATCTTTTAACACCCTTCTCTTGACCTTTACGAGCCCCTTCGCTCGATTTCGAGTTACTTTCTCGAATCCTCGGATTTCTTTTCCGGGTCTTTGCGTTACTTTCGCAGCATCCCTTTCTCGCTGCGGTCCTTGCCTGCAGCGGAGCACCTTGCTCCTCTATATCCGGTGGTTTCGGTTCCGGACGATCAGTAGGCTCACCGGCGCCTACTGACCTTGGGCGTTTCCCTGATTCAAGCCCTGCTGCGGCGCACCTTGCGCCTGGCCGGCACCATTCGCCGGGGCGAAGTTAAATCCTCCGCCTTGCTGACCAAAACCGTTCTGGCCTCCACCGGCGAAGCCGCCCTGCTGCCCGCCGAAGCCTCCTTGCTGCTGGTAGCCACCTTGACCACCGCCATTCCATTGGCCACCTTGACCGCCAAAGTTTCCTTGGCCTCCGCCATTCCATTGGCCACCTTGGCCTCCGCCGTAATCCTGGCCACCTTGACCTCCGAAATTCTGGCCACCTTGACCACCGTAGTTCTGGCCACCTTGACCGCCTCCGTTGTTCCACTGGCCACCTTGACCACCAAAGTTTCCGTTACCGCCTCCTTGGCCCGGGCCGGCAAAGCCGTAACCACGGTTACCTCCGCGGCCGAAGCCTCTGCCCCTTCCTCTGAAGCCTCCTCGGACTGGGCCGTTCTGACCGTATCCTCCGCCCTGGCCACCTTGACCGGCGAAGTTGCCCTGGCCGCCACCTTGGTTTCCAAAATTGCCCTGGCCACCTTGACCGGCAAAGTTCCCTTGGCCACCTTGACCAGCATACCGTCCGCCTTGGCGTGATTGTGGCACATAACCATTTGCCATTGCGTTGCGCCATCCGCCATGATTATTACGCAGCATCAGCCATTCTTCATACACGACCCGGTTGGGGTTCTGATTCCACGGTGTTCCCACGAACGAACACGCTTGTGTGTAGTGGTTGCCGTACATGCAGTTCTGGCATGTCAGCGCGTTATTGGCCACCCATCCGTCGATCATGGTGAACAGGCGCTCTACTCGCGACCCGTATCGTGGTCCTTGATTTCCTTGTCCACGGTTCGGTCGGAAGTTTCCTTGATTTCCTCCGCCACCGTTGAATCCCTGGCCAGCAAAGCCCGGGTTCGCCTGAACCATTCCTTGGCCACCGAGCCCTCCATTCAGGGCATTTCTTTGCACGTTTCCTTGTGGGTTCTGTTTCGGCCTTGCTGCTTGCTGAGCTGATGCTTGGATCGCCGCGATCGCAGGCTTGGTTACTTCTTGGACGGCCGTTTGGATCGCCGCGATCGTCGCGTATGATACCTGACCTTCATTTCGACCGTTGCCAAAGGTCATCTCTTGAGTGCCTAACGGCGGGAATTCTGTATTGTATCCTGGCGCCTGCGCCGAGCACGACTGGTTCTGTCGCCCATTCGCGACTTCTTCGATCTGGCCCGATCGGATGATCACGCAATCGTCTTGGACCCGGTTGCCTTTCGTGACCTTATACTTTTCTTCGCCAGTCGACCATGTGCGGAAGAATTCCTTGATGTCCGTGGGGTTATGGAATTTTTGTGCTCGAAGTGCCTTATAAAGGTCACTGTCGTTTTTACATCCTTGGATGAGGAATCCGATGGCCTGCTTTTCTGTGATGACCCGTTTCGATTTGAAGCGCATGATCGCTTGATAAAATTGATCAAGCGTTTCCTTGCCGGTCTCAAACTTTCTTGTCATAGCTTCCCTTAAGGCGTTGACCCCTTCGTCACGATCGCCAAAATGTTCTTTGAACTTTGTCATCCATTCGTCGACGGTTAGTTCGTCTGCCTCTTCCTCATCGTCGATTTCTCTTTCCGCATCAAACCAAGCCTTCGCGTCCCTTTGACTGCGTTGGCGACTTCCAGCATCATTGCTGCATCAGAAAGGTCATACGTCTTCTGAGTCTCCTTGACCTGACGGATCCAACCGAGTAAGGCTTCTCGGTTGCCATTGAAGTCAATCAGTGCGGATTTCCGGGACATGGCTCTCATGATCCCTCTGAATTCCCTTTCTTCGCGACGGAGTCGCTGTGCTTCAGCGTGGTATTCCGCGCGGTGTTCTCTTTCTCGCCTTTCCTCTTCACGAGCTACCCTTTCCTGCTCGTTTTGGCGAACTCGTGGATCTTCATGATTGTCTGGCTGATGGTCAGATTTGTAGACGATTGTTTCCCTCGGTCCTGTTTCTTGTTGCCGAGGATTGACCCCACCGATCGGTCCTGAGTGCCCCTTCGCCAACTCAGTATCGTCGGTGACCTTTTCAGCTTTGACCTTATCTTCATCACGGCCGTCGCTTCGGCCAGTCCCCGTCTTTAAGGGAGCTTGGAAATGAAAGCTACCTTCGACGGTGTGGACTTCGCCATATCCGGGGGGTGGAGATTCGATCCGTTCCGGCTGTTTTGCCTCTCCTTCCTTTTGTTTTGCCGACCGTTTTAAAGTTTTAATTTCTTCCTCTCTTTGTTTGACTGTCTGCTGCAGCTGCTTTACGGTTTCGTTTGCGTCTTTCCTGAGCTTCTCATAATCGTTGTTTGCTTCGGTGACCTTTCTCATTTGCTCGAGGATTGTACTTGCTCGGTTATCGAGAGTCTTATCGAGATCCATTTTTGCTGCTTTTAGGATCTCAGCTTCTGCTTCCAACCGTGTGATACGATCCGCTCTATCTGCGAGGGTCCTTTCTCTCGCTTCGCACTCCTCTTTGACTTTTTCAAGCTCCTTGATTTTATCATCCTTTTCCATAACTATAGTGGCCAATTCCACGAGTTCATCGCTGAGTTTTATGATCTCTGCTTTTTGTTTTTCGTTTTCTTTTCGCCCTTCTCCATTTGCGACCTCTAGCACAGTGACCCGTTCGTCACAAAGTTGTGCTTGTTTCAGCCACTTCTTTGCTTCTTTCTTTTGGTTCTCGACTTCATCATTGAGTCGTTTGAATTCGGTTTTCGTTTTTTCTGCCAGTTCGAGCAGTTCCTTCGCTACATGCTCTCGTTGGCTCTCTGCTTCGTGTCGCTTCTTTCTCGTGTCTTGTAATTCTGTTTGGAGCGTTTTATTATTTTCTTCAAGTGATTTGAGCTCGTCTTTCAACTTGGAGTTGTCTGCTGTAAGGCTAGTGATCTTTCCTGTGAATTTTGTCGCATTCGACAAGGATTCATCACGTTTCTTCTCAACTTCCTTGACCTTTAACTGCAAAAGGTCACGCTCCCTTTTCAATTCTGCTATCTCTCGTGACCTTTCAGCTACCTCCTCGGACAAATCATTGTCTTCGTCGGTGAGTGTTCCTCTCGTGTCTCGATCTTCAACCATTTTCTTAAGATCTTCTGCGGCTTGCTTCTGGACTTCAAATTTGACCTTCCAGTGTTGCACTTCGTCCTCCGTCACACTCAATCTGGCCTCCGCCTCAAAGGTTTTGTTACGTTGATCTCGTATCGCGGCAAACGCTTGTTCTTCTTTCTCGTCGAGTAGTCGTTCAAGCTCCTTTACTCGTTGCTTTAATCCGTTTAGTACCGATGTTTTTGGTGATGGTGACCTTTGGTCCCGGTCGTCGGCCTTTCCTGACGCCGTCCCTTCGAAGGTCTCTTCTAGCCTGTCTTGAGCGGTCGTTTCGAACATCTCTTTTGTTATACTGGCTTCTTTCAAGGCCGTATGGAAAGATGTTCGTATCGTCGTTTCGTCCTCGTCATCAGTGTAGAACTTGTCACTTGACATGGGGCTGTTACCATTCTCTTCCAGCTGTTCTTGTAGGAACAGTGAGTTATCCGAAAGGTCATCCTGTTTGACCTTTCCTTCGTCAATCAGCATGTCGCTGCTGACGGCGCCACCACCTTCGGTGACCTTTTGGCTGACTTCGGTATTTCCCTTCTCAGTTTGATCCTCCTTGACCTTTTCGGCCGACCGTGCCATTCCTCCGGTCTCGGCCTTCAGGTCATCTTTGTTCTCTCCATCTGTGACCATTCTCACATCGGTGACCTTTGCTGAGTCTACCGTGTTATCTCCGGCATGTCGCCCGGAGTTCTCTCCACTTCATCGCTCGAGCTCTCATTCTGAGTTTCCCTCAGGGCCGTTTGGTATGTGGCCTCTGAGCCTCTGGTGTCCTTCCTCCCAAAGGTCTTCTGAGCTCGAGTTGCCCTTTCGTGAGCAACCGGCCGTGTACGGCTGCCTTTTCACTTCATACGGGTTTTCCGTGTCCCTTGACCGTTTTCCTTGGGACCCTGATGAGATCGGTTCATTACCGTCTCCGTCTTGATCCATATCTTTGTCTTGACTTGAGTTGATGATCGGATAACTTGGACGATGCTAATAATGTTTCTGACACGTGTGTTAGTTTAAGCTACGTAAGCCCCTTTACACGTAAACAGAAACAAGCGCTTCCCTAAAGGTCACCTTCTTTTGTATCAGCTCAATTTTACTAAAGGTCACTCTGCCTCAAAAAAGTGCTAAGTCCCTTCTAAAGGTCACTATTTCTTTGAAAAAATTTGACTGAATCCCTTTTAAAGGACACTTCCTTTAGTAAAATGAGATTAATTTCCCACTGTTTCAGCTTAATAGCTTACTCCGTCGCGTTAAAGGTCACTTTTTCTTTCAGAACTTTTTCCTTATAAAGGTCACTGACAACTTTAGTCAGAAACGTCTAACCTGAGAATATTTTTGGATTTTATTTAAGAAATCAACTTAGATTTCCTCAGAACAAACGTTATTTCTTCAGCTTAGGCACTTATATTAAAGGTCATCAATCTCGTCAATTTTTCGGTAAAGGTCAACTTCTCATCGGTTGGTTCAGAAAATTTTCTTAGCTAGCTACGTCACAATCTTGAGTGCCGTGCGCAAAAACTCCGCCTCCTTACGAAATCTCAGCTTCTAGTTGGCTGATTTCTTAGCTAACTTTAGCTACGCTGCTGCGCCAATCACAGTGCGAATAATCGACCAATCAGGTAAGTTGTTTTTCAGTTTATAAGGCAGAGTGACGTCACGACCAAAATCGAAAATTTTCACTAGCGCGCCGTGCGCAAAAGTACTGCCTACTTTTCTGCTCAGCTCAGAACCGACCAATGAAAATTGAAAATTCTACTTATCAGCCAATTCTAAAATTAATAACGGAAATCTGACCTTTATCGATTTCCAGAATCCAGAATCGATCCAACGCGTCCTTCCGCGAATCCTCCAATCCTCCAGCGATTAAGCTGACTTCTCCTGGGCCAGCCGATAACCCCTTCTGCTTCGTGTCAGCAGGACGCAGCGGTGCGTCGACCAAAAGACTTGCTGGCTGCGGGTCTTCTGTCGTGCCTTGACGTTGGCGACGACAGGGGCGCTCGACCACCCTTTTGGGGGAGCGCGTATGATGTGTTCGTTCTACGCAGTAGAGACGAACCTGAACTCCACACCCGCAGTCCAAAAGTGGCTTGCCCACTCGTGCCCCCCTTCGGGCTTCTGCCTCTTGTGGCGATCTTTCTCGGCGCTTGTGCCCCTCCAACCAAAGCTACGGCAGTAACCTTGGTCGCGTCAGACTGATACAGTGCACTCTACGCAGTAGAGATGCACCGTTTTCAAGTCTGCTGAGTGGATCCAAACGCTCCCTTCGCCACCAAACCGTACGCGAGCCCTTTCTCGCGGGAGAAATCCTCCACTCCTCGTCAGATGGACGGAAAAAACTCAGGGATTATCCTGGAGAACACGACTCTTGCTACCATATGAGCGTGGACCTGATGAAGGTTCACGCGCAGGAACAGAATTGACGGAATTCTGCCTGCCAAACAGATCTGGCAATGCTATACAGCGCCTACGCTATGGAAAGCGAGAAACGGCGTGATTGCTAGAACTTTATAGACCAGACTAAATTCGATAGAATTTCCTCGTGGACAACTCCGCATTGCTGACTGCAGCAAGCGTGAAAAATGCGCACGTAGCCGCCACATGATGCGGGTGCGCGCAGAACACCATGCTTTCGCCACACGTAGGCGGGCGTGCAACAAAACACAACAGACTGCCAAAGCGAGGGTGTACGCATGTACGCCTGCGCTCACACTGGTTTCACTTGGCCCTATTTTGTGCAATGAGGGCACCGACAATGATCCACTCTACAATCAGTTGCCATCAGTTGCAAAATCAGTCAATCAGTTGCAATCAGTTAATCAGTCTTTAATGGATAATCTGTTGCTCGACAAATTAAATAGCACCAGTGATGCGGAAAACGATGACGTACCGGACCCTGATCCATCTCAAAATATTCTCAGTGCAGTGATTCTTGCTCTGAAAATTGTTAGCGGCATATTGTTTGCCCTTCTGATTATCTGCGTCGTAGTGACTGCAGTAAAGCTGACGGACAGACGTAGACGGATGTGGTTAAGAGCAAGACGGTTCAGGTCTAAATTTCCTTCCTCCCAGGACGAAGGTCAGCCTTCTGGGGTTCCAGTTATTGACTGGCTTGTAAAGAAAAAAGATCGGCGTATAGCTGTAATAATTGCCGGTGGGATCAAGTACTGTAGCCGTGACCGGATTATAAAGGAGCACTGGGTTGCTCTATCCTTAATGACATCCTTCGAATGTGTCCATGTATCGGCCATTGGTGAAGGAGCAGGGTTTCTTTATGACTGCTCTCGCGAGTTTGGCACGAAAGAATTCCTTCCCGAAGTGGTCATAAAAAACAAAAACGGCTGTCCGGATTGTAATTACTTATATAAGGTGCATCGCCGCCGGACAACTAGCTGCAAATTGACTGGACACGGAACGTCCTATTTATATGCTGTACAAAGACTGACAAAAGACCTTCAGGATTTGAAGGTTAATGCAATAGTGGTGTATAGCGAAAAGCTGCCCGATGAACTGAGAAACCTTTTTACTGCCTGTTCAACGAGTGAGACACCCATAGTGCTATGCTGGAAGAATACCACGTTTGTTATTTTGAGAAAACCGGCGCTGGATCACGCTAGCACTAGCAACCAGAACGGAGTTGCGGCGCAACCGGAACTGGAAGCGGAACGGACAGCGCCCACTATGGGCAACAGCGAAACTCTGCATGATGGCCCGCTCTTATTTCCTGACAACGAGACTATTATCATATTACACGGATCTGAAGCGGCGAATGGCGATGATAATGGTTCGGTTAGCGGCGGTATCACCTTTTGTGCCAATAAAAATGACACGATTGAAACGGAGACGGAAGGCGGGTCCGTTGGCCCAGGCGTCAGCTGTGCCGCTGAGAGTGTCATCCAGTTTGCCGACTCGGAAAGCGATCCCGGGGATACAAATGCCGAATGGTCGCCCCTGGTCATACAAACTGCGGTGGACATCCACCATATTCCAATGAAGGTGAAAGCCACGGTAGCCGAAACCAGTTTGTTTCAACAATAAAATTTGTTTCAACAATAAAATTTGTTTCAACAATAAAATTTTCAAAAACTCATTATGTTATCTGGTTTTATGGTTTACCAACTCGCCACACTGAGCGTCAAACTCGTCACACTATTTGCTACATTTACTAGTCCTACATCTATCTATTTATTTACTGTACCTATTTATTCACTAGGATATATATTTGTTTATTTAAAATTGAATGTCTTTTAAATCATGCGCTTTGCCGGAATCACCTGTGTCCGACTTTATGAGTTCGTTATCTGCAATAAAAGGCTTAATTATCATGCCGATGACTACCGTCTAATTACTGGGTAGTCGGTCTACAGCTAGATCACAGATCCGATACGAATACACGTAGATTATAGTATATAATATACAGAACTACAGTACATAAACTAACGCACCTGTGGATGTAAATAATTAATTTTATAGCTGAAACGTGCAGGATATTTTTGGGTAGGCACGGGTGTATTGATATTCAATACTTCGAATGCAAATGCCAAAATCTTTCGATTCGTCATTTTCATCGACGTAATTAAGCAATACGGACCTAGTTTGGATGTCTCCTTGGTGGAGTAGAAGTCTGTTACTTCATATAGAATTTTTTGCTGGCTTGCAACCGCAATGCCATTGCCAATGCCGCGGGAGGCAGCTTCCCGTTAATTAATTAAATTAAACTGGTGTTTACGAATTATTATGTTCTATTACTCTCCTCAACGAGTGTATGAGCGTACACCACCACAAGAATTCGATTGTGTACATTATTATATAAGTGGGTCCGCGGGTTTTTTATTAGTGATGAATGCACCGGAAAACTGCACCATACTACTGCGAAAGATGCCAAGCCGCGATGCCGAACAAAAGTCCCGGTACACCCACCATAAAGCATCTTGCACCGTCTGCTGGCATATAGTTAACGCAGCAATTTCTCTTTGCTTACTTAACAGTGCCGCAGGCTCCAGAAACCGAGTAATATCAATTTTGTATGCGGTAGATATACTCTGTACATAGAATATGATGGAGGACAATATAAAATCACAACATCCAACGCGCCTGATACATAATTGGTAGCTACTGGCTACTGGTACATATCGGTATATATACGCTTCAAAAAATGAGGCAAGTTTATCTTTTATTCGGCGTAAATCACAAAAATCGTCTCTGTCTTCCATTCCTTTACTAAAGTTGTACAAGTTTGAGCTGTTTGACCATGTCGCTCAGCGGAAAAGTAGTCCTTGTTACGGGCGCATCGCGGGGAATCGGGAAAGGTGTCGCTCTACAACTGCGACGAGTGGTGCTGATTGTGTACATTACAGGTGCGTAGTGTACAAGTACATTCACCGTTAAACGACCGAATAATATCGGACTGAAATTCAAAACTGGACATGGTACGCGACATATTTTGGTTAGTTCTTCAACAAGAATAGTGATTTGCAGGAAGAACCTGAAGCCATCTCATGCAGCAGCCGGCCCAGGATGTCAGCAGCATACCGCCGACGAAGTGCAGCGTCGCGGTGGCCAGTACATCCACGTCCTGTGCGATCCTAATCGGCACGAGAAAAATTATGCGGTCTTTCAACAAATTGTAAAGGAGCAGGGACGCCTGGACATTCTGGTGAGCAATGCGTATTCCGGAGCGCCAGAATTGCCGGAAAACTGCGGAAAACCTTTCTGAGAGATATCGGGACGAGTGTGAGAAACCGTTAACGGGGTGGGATTATGGTAATAAAGAGCATGAAACGAGTTACCATGTCTCGTGCTAAGTACTCTACAGTATACTAAACAGTTTTCGTTTTGACTTGATTAACCGTAATCAGTATGTTGCGAAGTCAGTACAAGTGTTCGTATTAACAGACTATGTGGCATATACACTGCGTAAAGTCGTCTATCAGCGCTGGCTCATTGTCACGTTAATTGGCTATTTCCTGAATAAAAAGCAAATCAGTTGTATTATTTGACACGACATACACGCGCAAACGTTCTGGAGGCATAAAATTATAAAATGTTTGCATCCGAGCAGCTGACAATATCCATTCACAATGGCAATATTATTAAAATCACCTAATATTATATTGTTGCTTTCTGTACGGGAATCATTACATTTGCGCCGTTAAAGCCGCTCGCATCATGACACAGCAGAAAACCGGATTAATCATCAACGTGTCGTCTTCCGGGGGCGGTGGTTATCTTTTCACACCGGTCTACGGAATCGGAAAAGCAGCAGTATGCGGTTTATTTGTCTTGCTTTTTGTGCGAAAACATAAAATACTAGAGAAAAACTACATACTTTTGTTATGCCGCTATCTGCACTCTTTGAAACTGTTAATTAAGAGCCAACCAATCCGGTAATTATTTGTTTCAGTGTGATCCATTGAACTAAGACCGCACAACGTCACCTTTATTAGTCTCTGGCATGCGCCGTGCAAAAACGGAGATGATCAGCGAGAATCTCAGTGGCAAGGGCAAGACTGCCAAGAATCACAATATGGCGACGACTGGCTTTGGAGAATCAACGGAATTCCCAGGCATTTGTATCGTGGAATTGGCGAAAGGTCAGTATTACGTTCATATTATAAAATGGGCATTTTCTAAAAACATAGATAAATGCCCAATTTGCCGCATTTTACCCAAAATATTGGATAATTTGGGCAAAATACGGCAGTGCAATACAAATGGCTATAGCACAGCCGTCTCGTAGACGGACCACGGGATGGGTACTGCTACTGGGGCAATGCTACAGCCACTGGTAGTGCTACGGCTGCATTTTGCCCATTTTGCACATTGATACTTCATAATCTCACGATACCAGAGCGAAGGTCAGTAAAATTCTAAAATCCCGTACGTTTCAAAAAAACTAGCTTCGAAAACGAATAACCCGAATACATATTATTTGTATGAAAAGGCGGCAAGTTCTTTTATAAAAAGGGATGCTGGTTACAGTCTTGAAAGAAGTGCGCATGTACAGTCCTGGAAGAGAATTCTCTGTAGGTCAGGTTATTGGGCCTCGCAAATAATCGAGAGCAATGGTATCCGGGTTGATAGCCGGACACTTGAAAACCAAACAGAATATAGCACAACAAAATTTTACGAAATCGAAAAATATACGGTAAGAAGAGCCACGCTGTTAGATAGAGAACGAAATAACTCGTGTGCAAGTCTTACAGATAACTGTAGACAGTGTGCCGTTACTCCACAAGCTGAACTATTTGAGCGTCAATCGGGATCGTTTTGTACTACAGATACTAAAGCTGAATACAGATGGCGTCAATCGGAATTTCAAATTAACGATCGGCTGAGCTTAACGGAGCAGTGCGATATTAACGAAAAATTTGTCGGGCTACCAAATGTGTCAACGGAACGTAATCGTAGTACCGAACGATCTGTCGGGCTACTCAATTGGTCAACGGAAGAGAGCGGTAATATCAGTGGTACACGTGCAACCAGGAACTTGCACACGCAGTTATCGATAGTCTATCTGAACGTTAACGGATTAAAAAGAACGTTCGCTTTGTTCGAAAACGACTTCAGTGAATTCATCAAAAAACACGATGTGGTTGTACTTGTTGAAACACATCTAAAAAACGAACACGAAATAAAGCAAGTATCCGGCTATCAGACGGTGTCCAAAGTGCGAACGAATTTTGCCGGGGGAGGAATCGCAGTGTATGTTAAAAGTGAATTCAGGTCCTGTATTGTCTACGAGCAAGAATCTTATGGTGATATTTTAGCGGTAAAAATAAATGTTTCTGCAAACGAAAACGTTGTCGTGGTCTGTGTTTACTTGCCGCCGTTCAATTCGGTTGTCAACGTTGATGACAATGAAAGTTTTGAAAAACTTACGGAAATAGTTCAGCGCGCAAGGGCTGAAAGTTACGTACTGTTATGCGGTGACTTTAATGCACGTATAGCAAATCTAAAGCCAAAGCTTTGGAAAGCGGATGTAAACCGGGAAAATGAATCAGGAAGTATCGAATACGTCAATTTACAGAACGTGGATATACAGGCTACTCGACCGACAGCTCGAGGTAGAAAACTTTTTGAATTTTGCAGTGTAAACGGTATGACACCGCTTAATGGGTTGCAGTACTTTGAAAAATCATTTCCATCAAAATTTACTTGCATACATTATAACGGTCACTCAGTCGTCGACTATTTGATAGTTTATCAACAGAGCGTAGGAAAGATTTTGGAGTTCGACATCTTAGAAAATCTTGATTTTTCAGATCATTTACCGCTCAGAATATTGTTAAACATGGACATCGCGAGGTCAATCAAAAACACCAAGAAGAAGGAAAGTGATATGCACCCGTTTTTAACGATGAACATTGAAAGTGTATTATGCTTTTTATTCAGTGGTAATAACTTCCAGCACAACAATTATGGCGATATATCCTTGTTTAACAGCGTTGTCGAATATGTGCGGGCGAACATTCGGAAACAGAAAATACCTTTCGATTCCTTTACACCAGAACTCCAGGTATTACAGAACGAAATTCTTGAGCTTAAGAACGTCAAAATACAGTGCTGGAAAATTATGACTGCAAATAACACTGAAGAAACACGTGAGGTTTTTTGGTCGGCCAGGAAGAAGTTCCGAAAAAAAGTTTTGCAGTACAACAGCATTTACGAGCGGATATATTTGGAAAAAGTGAAACATTTACAGCGCGAGAACCCAAAAATGTTTTCGAAAATGTTAAGCTTCAGGAAAAATGAAGACAGTTGTACTTCCGTTGTTCCTATCAGCCTGAATGATCTATACGAGTATTTTAAACAAAAGGCTTCCTATGATTCTGCGGTAAGTAAAACACCACATATTAACCTTTCCCCTTCGATACCAGTCCTCGACTCTGAAATAACTGTGAACGAAATCCAACGAGTAGTCGCAAAAGTAGCCGCTACAAGCAGCAGCGGCTCATTTCCGTTGTGCACTGAAATTTTCAAAAAAATGTGTAAAAATCTGCAGTTTTTGCAAATCCTAGCAAATACGTTTAATCACGTATTTGAATCTGGCATTATTCCACAAGAATGGTTGAACGGCACACTTACACCGGTACCGAAACCAGGAAAAGCCCACAGCCCAGAAAATTGTCGTCCGGTAGTTGTCGAACCTATGCCCATGCGTTTGCTGTCATCAATCTTGGCGAAGCGAATCGAACTGTGGGCGCACATCGAAGATGATCAGGGTGGGTTTCGAGAAGACAGGAACACTTTTGACCAAATATACATACTGCACATCATCTGCGAAAAATACGCTTTTCGTAAAAAGCCGATTTTTCTTGCTTTTATCGATTTTTCTAGTGCGTTTGACACAGTTTGTCACCAGAAGTTATGGGAACGTTTGACTGAGTTAGGAATTTCGTTAAAAATGTTAAGATTTTTGAAAAACATGTATGGAGCGGCAAAAAACTGCGTAAAATGGAACAAAGAATCGTCAGGATTCTTCCCGTTAGAAAAGGGTGTTAGGCAGGGCTATCCGTCATCAGGAATGTTGTTCGATCTATACGTTGACCCTTTAACAAAATATGTAAGAGAAGGGCGTGTAACAGATATTGCACTGGGAGATCTCCCTGTGTACCTCCTGAAGTTTGCCGATGATATCGTATTGATAAGCGAAAACGAAGAGGAACTGTTGATTTCGGTAGATCGATTAAGCCAGTTTGCACAAGAACACAAGCTGATAATCAGCTACGCCAAATCGTTTTGTATGGTGGCGAAAGGTGCTATTCGAAGACAAATTTCCTGCCACATTGAAATCGATGGTCGAAAATTAGAACAGGTTCCAGAATTTCGGTATCTAGGTTTTGTGTTAAACGAACAATGCGATCTTAAGAAGTCTGCTAAGCATTTAACAGAGCGGGTAAAAATGGGATACAACATGGCAATACAGAAAGTATCAGGGATAAAAACCGGATTCACATGGAAGACTGCACAAATAATTTTCGAAGCAGTCGTGGGAAGCGTGCTAACCTATGGCTCGGAATTATGCGGAAAAAACAGCGAAATTGACAAAGTGCAGATCAACTTTGCCAAGCGAATTTTCAGTCTCAGAAGCACTACGAACACCGATGCAATTTTGTACCTTTTGAATCTGCTACCACTCAGTCTCAGACAAGTACGACAGCAGATGCGGTTTTTCGAAAAGCTCAGTCGCGCAAACTCAGGGACGTTTCTACGAGCGGCTTTTGAGGAAAGCATTTTGGTTGGCAAAAGCAGAAAGAGATGCTGGATAAAAAATGCGCTCAGGGAATTACCGGAAGAAATCGAAATTAACCTAACAAACACGGTCCAAGATATTCGTAATCAGCTGGCACAGCTGAATTCAGTTGATATAATGACGAGACTCGAGAAAACATTCCGGGTGAATCTGTTTAAGTCGGTACAGGATAATGCTGCCAGGAGCAGCAGGTTGCATTTTTTATTTCAGTTTCTACCGGTAAGCGGAGAAGTGGACTTGTTGAAAACGATGCCTGTGATAATAAGCGGAAACTGGGTAAAAATGTTGACTTCCGGTCACTATCTGGCTGTGGAGACAGGAAGATGGAACGGTTTGTCACGAGAGGAGCGGATATGTAACTTCTGTGAGGTTGTGGAAGACAAGTATCATGCACTGAATGAATGTCCGGGATACTTTCCACACAGGGAGAAACTAAAAGAGCGACTAGCTTTCCATGACCTTTCAATACCGGATGGCGAGCTAGTGGAAACAATGCAAAACTTACTACGAAAAAAGGACACGCCGACGGAGCACGATAAAACGCTGTTCTTTTGTTTAAGCAATTTTTTAACCAGATCTTGAAAGATAGCCGCAAAGTATTTTGCGGCGAATTGTTACTGCTGCCTATGTAAAGCTTTCTGCAACTAAAATGCAGTTGAATCCAAACTCACCTTCCTTTTGTTTTACGTACATCATGTTTTACATCGCCTTTTGTTTTACGTTTTACATTGTTAACTTGTTATGTTTGATATTATTTTCTTGACATCATCGATGTTTGTTCTGCAAAAGCTATAATTTTACACCTAATCATACGGCACAACGCATGGTGTGCCCCTGCCAGAAGAAATCTGGGGGAATAAAGTTGTCTTGTCTTGTCTAATCTGTACGTTCATAATCTGTAAGTACGTAATACCAAGAAGCCCACAGAGTAGAGTTAAGCATGCAGGGATATACCTTGGTAGAGCCTTTATTAGTTTAATAGTAATATTAGGTGACCACTCCGTACACAACTTTACCGAATGAAAGGTAGCGCAAAAAGGTTGTGCACGGAATAAAAAGTAGTGCTAAAGGTTGTGTGCGGAGTAAAGGGTAGGGAAAGGTGATGTACGGAGAAATCACTTAATATTCATTTTATGTTAGTACGTACACTTAGGAAATGAAATCATTTTAAATACATATTGGTGTTTGCGAAGTGGGAATTTACTACAGAATAATACTGTTAGTACGTACACTGTAAATATTGTTGTTGTGCGTATTGTTGTTTGTGGAGTGGGAATTACTACAGAATAATACTGTAGTCTGTACTTCAGTCGAATTCCTGCTGTGCACGTGGCATGTAATGTAGTACTGTAAGTAAGTACAGTAATGTAATTCCATTACATTACAAGCCACGTGCAGTCGTCACGGCAGGGATTCGACTGAAGTACAGGCTACAGTATCATTCTGTAGTAATTGTCAACATTCTATCATTTGCCTCCAACTAAGTAAATATGTCGCATGATCAGCTGGAATGAACTCAACTGCTGTTTGAAATCAGCTGAAGCTGTGATTGCCTTAATTCGAACTAACATGACCGGTTGATGAACCTGATGTTTCAACCGGTTTAATAAGAAACTGGTTTAATAAAACATTTGCATCACAATTCTGAGTTTCCTGTCACAAAGTTATTAAGATAATTTTAATTAAACTGGAAATTAAAGTACACTGCGATAATCGTATCCTTTGCATGACCTGCTTCTTGTGCAGCCGGTTCAAGTGCAAAAGCCGACAGGCAGTAACTGCGATTTCATACTTGATACTGCGCTAGCGAACCCCTACCGTATACTGCTGCGAGTGTATTGAATTATGATGTAATGGCAATAAATTTCATATCTATCTGGATGACTTTCACAACCGTCCGGACCTCGCCCGTCAAGATCCGCTCATGGATTGCCATTATCTCCCGAAAATGCTGTACCAATATTTCCTTTCCTTAAAGTCGGATGGGCGAGACGGACCGTGCCTCGTCTTCATCTAGGGAGCGGACTGCGACCGCAGTGCAACCGTGAAAGGTTAATTCCACTTCACACATGCCTCGAATGGTGCGAGAGTGTTTCACCTTTACAACCGGTGTAAATTGGTATATTACAATACTTGTAATTCAGGTGACATACTGGGCGCATATGTGGCAAACAGAAGATGCACCTGTTGGAGAAGATTTTATTGGACGTACTGCTAGCGCTACTGAGACCTGCTTCAGACAAAATACAAGCATGCACTGTCAGCAAAGGTCCTTCCCATCGACCCGGACCAAGGACACTTCGTAAGAATTAACAGATAGCCCGTTAGAAATGAAAATGAAAGAACGTGACCTGGTAAAGCTTTTATTTTCAGTCCTTTGAGAAAACGTTTGCAATTGTGCGTCCTTATTGTAAGGGTTTCACTTTTTCCTTTTCACGCTACTTTAAAAAAATACTGTTTTGTCAGCTGACATTCGAGAAAATCATTTCCGTGCTCAGCGATGATTTCCTACCATCAGCGTCATTTCTAGTCACCATGGCCTATGAAAATGTACATGTGTTTTTGGTTACTTGCTTTCTGCAGTACCTGGTATTGCTGAAGTGTATAACGAGCCAAACAGAGCTGGCTAAAAATTTTTAAAGCCAGTGGGAGGGTGGGTGGACAGTAAAAACATTTATCGTTGGTGGGCGAAGGTCTACTATTTGTTAGCGTGGTGGAATTATACGGTTTGGTGGGGTGGGTAGATAGTTGAAAACTCTGTTGGCCCAAGTCTGATTTACAGTGACGGTGAAATGCACGCTCCGTAATATGTTCCTATCCATTATAATGCATGCCATCAAATAGATAACTACGGTACAAAATAAGTTAAATAAGCTTATAAAAATAATCCCTAAAAATGGGGCGTCAAAAATGAACAGAGTGCAAAACTGGGTGCCTATAAAAAACGAGGGTGTCAAGGGTGGATACAGTGTTCACTTTAATAACAAAACAGATTATTTAGCCGACTTCATTTTCTTTACTAGGTACCGGTATAGCAAGAATGCAAAATCTTTCAATAAAATACATTCGAATTCCATAAAACATGGCTCTCGATAAACAGTATGTACAGAGTTTCAGTACTTTTAATAAGTATCGAATATCGGATACAAACTCGGTAATAAAAACAAAATGATTATTATAACAGAAACACTTCTTCTATGCTATGCTGATCGGGGATACATTTGGGTACAGAGTAACCAAATGTCTTCAGCTTTCATAAATTTGTTAAACTTTGTCAGCAGACACCGGTATTTAATTTTAAATTTTCGTTTGCCAGAAAGCCATTTGTTGCTCCCATTATTGCGGGATACGAAATTCTGAATGTCTTTTCAGCTTATCAAGAAACGTTGAGTGCTACAGCACGCTTCATTGACATATTTATTTGGGCAAAAATGACCAGTTTGTAAAACAGGTACATAGTACATACGATACTACATGTGCATATGCAGTGGAAATTACCTTAAATGGGGGCAATTTTCTTATGTTTGATGCCCGCATTTTGGGTGCGGTGTGTATTTGTTTATCAGTTTTATACACGGTAACAGCTTCCTGGAAATTATATAAGTTTTGGGAAAAACTGTTTTACGTTGCTTGTATGCGTCCAAATTTAAACGGGTGTAGTATTTTTGGGTACATAAAGAAGTTTCTGTGGTTGACTGATTATTATGTTAAGTAAATATTGGTTAGCGTGCTGCTGTTATTAAAGTTAAATGTCCATTATGTAGTAGACGGCATAGTGGACGACGGAGTTGGCATCCGGCGAGCCGACATAATCCAGCTGCAGTTTCCAAGCAGCCCGGCAGTCAACCCTGCCAGTGTGGCAACGGACTGGCAAATACGGCGTCCGCGCTTGGGAGCGGAAGTCACAATGACATGCGAAATCCCGGAAAGCGCCGCAATAAACATCATATCCTGGACACATCACGGCGTCCTCGTTTTCGATCAAGGTCGCGCCGTGCCATTGCGGGCCGGTGGGTCTAACTGGGGCAACTTTAGTTTCTCGCAGAGCAGCATCGTGGCCTTCTTTCGCATCACCAACGTAACCATCCATTCCAGCGGCGAAGTGGTGTGTTTGTTGTTGAAGGATCTTGTCCGCGACCAGCACGACACCCTGCGGCGCTACAAAATTTTGCCACGACTACGCAGCGCTCGTGACCTTTTCGTGGACAAAATGCAGGACGTGTGGACGAAAGTCGGAGAAAGTGTAATGTTTAAATGCAGCGTGTCCATTTCTTTGCCCAAGTACATGGTCACAGATTATCGCAACAAATGGATGTGGCGCCATAACGGTCGTGTAATTGCCGCTCCCTGTGATGAGCCCTACCGGACGTTCCTGGGTCCTTACTGGCGGCATACGACGTTAAAAAATGTGACCTCAAGTGGCACTGACGACGATCCGCAAGAAACGGTTAGCTACAGGATGTACTTAAAAAAGCTGACGCCAAATGACGGCGGTCCTGTGGAATGTTGGTTCCGACTGTACCCGGACCTACATGAATGGATACGGCAGACGGTGAACCTCAATGTAATCGGTTCGAACTTGTGATAATTATCAACTGTCTAGTTTGCTACATTTGAAGCCCACAATTCATATCCTCGCTGGATCCTGGGCCTGGTACCAGACTAGGGTGAGCCGCTGTTGTATAACCTCGGCACTTGCTTGTCCAGCTCGCTATCGGATATTATACCTTTGCAACTCGGAAAATTGACGTTATAAAAATTGCGCTGACAATTGCCAGTTTCAGAATCTTGCAAATGCAGTTGCATGCTTCCGAGACCATAGATAGCCTTGTGTTGGACCCATTTTACAGACCTTTAAAAAAGAGATTTGCGAAAAGATCACATTAACCGTTAGGCAAATAACATTAATGCAAATATTTGATTTTGATATTACTTTGCCACAAATTACGTATTTCAATATTCAGGCCAACTAAAATTTGAATGATGGTTTACTGGTTTTAAACGCTTCGCCGTGCAGAACCGTCCTAAGTTATAAATCACATCAGTCCCCATTTTTACTATTTTATTCACATTTCAGCATGTTAGCGCGGAAATTAACAGCCTGTGTGCTTAAGAGTCGGAAAACTGACCATATCGTTACCATCAAGAGGTTTACTTTTCATTGGCAACCTGCCTAATGCCGTTGCCGCGTTGGCTTTACGGGGAATTTTAACGAGATCCAGTAAACCGACGATCTGCTTCTCCCAAATTTTTTTCTTATTAGGAAAAGGTCTGGAAGAAAGTATATTCGGTGCATCCAAGCACCCAATTTTTTCACGGCAAATCCCCTTTTACTGCGCTTACGACATGCGCGACCTTTTTGCTAGAGTAGGCATACTGGGCTGTGGTTGTATACGTACGTACGTGAAAATTAATAAATAGTACGAGTACTGTATCTGTACATGGCAAAAATTGTTAAACTTTTTATTATAACAGAGCATACATAGTTACAATTACTGCATGCGTCATGAAATTGCCCAATTTTTTTCTATGAGCGACACTAGTGTCTGCGCTTAAGGATATTTATAAATAAATATTTTTATTCTCTTAAAATTTCAGTTGTGTTTTTTTTTGATTACCTTATGCGGACACTACACACCACTTTACGCTTAGCTGTGCGGATTGCCATGGGGTGTACAATACATACAGTTCTAATACTGTAGATTGACAAACTGTTTTTTGCAGTTTACAGTACAATTCTGTTTTGATATTATTACTGTATTGTCAATGGCTAACTGCGCAGCCGCAAGTCGGTTGTAAAGTCCCTTCCGCTTAATCTGTTTTTAACAACACATTACCGCCCCAACAAGCAGGTGCAAAGTGGAAGTATGATTGGCGCGATTTGTTGGTTAGCGTGCAGGCTCTCAACCGCGTATGTTTGCTGGCTCATTACATTCGGCTAACTAGCTTGAAAATTGCTCATCAATGAGGGGCGTGTTCCGCTTGTATCGCCAACCGATCAATCAGTGGCTTTGCAGGCTGACACGCACATCGTCCTATCCGACCAGTCCGAGTCACGCACTAATCAGTCACTTCATTAAGCAACGCTCTCAATTGGCCAATCATGATCGAAAATGGATTAGTGCGCCCAGAATCCGCAAATGGGATTTCGGCCGCAGATTATGATGATAAATCAGTGCCTATTGAAATGTGCCGCTAAGATTATTACAAACAGCGCCGCAATCATGATAATAATAAAAAAATCAATAATAATGGTGTGCATCTGTACGCAGTACACCACACTAAAAATTAATTCTAAATTATCATCCATATTAAGAAAACAACGTGTATAATTCGCTTTATATAGTAACAAAATGACTCATTTGAAACGTTTCCCGGTGTCACTTGATTTTAACTTTTTCCTTGTCGACATTAAATTGTGCCGTTCCTGCGCGCGCCGCCGCCGCGGCTGCCGCTGCCATATGCATGGTGGTCAGGAAGGGAAAGGGGAGCGAGAGGGGCGCATGACTGCCGGTGGGGAAGATGTGCAGCGGATGTGGAGTGGCTGGATTGTTCGTCAGTAACTGGCGATAATTGGCACTCAATGATCCGGTGGCGGTCGTGGCGGGTGGCGTTGTCCCGCCGGCTGGAAACTGACCGGCCGCTGCCACCGCCATCAGGCCAAGACATCTGTTTTCATAGAGAGAAAGAGGATGAGCCCCCAATTGAATAACATACAGAACGGAAATTGCTGTTATTAACCACGTCGTTATACATAGCCAGGATAAACTGATCATTGGGGTTTAACAATAACAACTTGACTGCAGCGACACACGCAAGGCCCGCTCTCTCTCGTTCTCTCTCTGGCGTTTGATTGGGGACATTTCTCATTACAACATGCTGTTAGCGCGCACTTGCGGCTATTTATGGTGTGCGCAGTTAAAGCGTTTCTATGACCAGAGAATGATATAAGCGCCGGCTTACCGGTATTGTCGATCCCAGGATGCTTTTTCGATGCGTTTATCCTTAGCGCGGCGGTTCTGGTACCAGATTTTGATCTGGACTTCTTTGAGACTGAGCTGGGTGGCCAGTTCGTAGCGGCGCGGTCGGCTAATGTACTCGGAGCGGCGGTATTCTGCTTCCAGGATCTGGGTCTGCTGGCTGGTAAAGGTCGTCCGGGCACGACGCTCTTTGCGCGATTCGCGGCGTTTACGCGGGACTATTAGAGAAAATATTCAGAATATGCGGTTTCCTAAAGAATACAATGGCCTTTAATGACAAAACATGAAATAGTGGATGAACAAGTTGTGTCACTTGGCGCAGCGCCTAATTTGTGCTATTCCTTCTGGGCACTTCCTTTACTTTAATTCCGCTAATAACAGTTAGCGCATTTAATGCTCTATCAGGTTAAACTGTTCGCCGTAGGTAAATTTTCTTACTTAATATTTGGGGTATATTAGCTAAATCTGCTAATTTCATGCTGCCAAAATTCTTTCATATCATAGAGCTGAAAAAATGCCTAATGACCGCATAACTCGGAGCGCCGCACGCCGTACGACGCGCTTTAGTGATACAGTCCACACTTAATGCGAAGCCACGCACCGGAAATTACTCGTAACTACGATAGGAAATTTTGTCGCAAAGTAGGCACGATACGACGTTTGTTTCCGCCGAATAAATGCCCCCTACGTATCGTTTAACTGTAGGGAGTATTTGTCATTTCGATTAGCCGGTAATTGTAAATTTGTAATTACCAATTATCAAAGACAATCTCAAAGACAAATGAACAAGTGAATAAAGATAACCTTTTTGGAAACCTTTCTGAGTTTGCAACTTACAGAATGGTAGATTGGATGGAGACGGTAGCGACGCCTCGAGGTCACTGCTGGGTGGTGTCTGCTCTCTGGCCGTTTCCGTCTCCACCATCCAGTTGCGGAAGCCCATCTTATTATCTTTGGGTGAGTTGGATCCCGAACTGATGGACGACGAGGACGCCGATGACCAGGCGCCGGGATTTCGCGGTTCAAAGTCTTCTATCTTGAGATGCTGCATCTTGAAGCACTAAGGAGGAAAATAGAATCTCCGGGCTGTGTATCGAGTAGGGTTATATAGCCAGCGCGGGTATACCGTCCTCAACACTATCATTTAGTTGTTCTTTACTGCGAGTGCCAGTCTAAATTAAGCGCACAGCCTACGCAACAGAGACATTATAACCACCAGCAGCGCGCACGTGGAACTGATTGTGTTCCCAATTCGGGGGGTTAGCCCTGGTACGCGGGCTGCTGCCAGATAATCATTTGAATCAATCGGATATTACTGACCACTTGACGGAGCGACTGCGCCGCGGGATCCGCCTTAAACACGGACAATCCTCATCAGGCAGCCAGCGAGGGCCGGAGAGTGGTGATTACGGGAATATATGGCTAAGTGTGATCAATGTCGCCGCTTGCATACATTGACAAGTGTTATTATAACCCGTGTATGCGGCGTATATGTGTACTAACTCTACTGCGCAGTACGTATACATGATTCAACTGATCCAGGGATGCCGTGATCAAGCTCGTGATCACGTGGTGGCATCCAATCATAGTGATTAGTGATCCGGGATTATGTGTCCAAAAATACAGCAATCACGGTATTACCGTGTAGTACGCTGTACTGTGGACGATTGGTCAGAGCTGTGCGCTGTTCCTCCGGAGTACATCGTCAATTTTTTGCACTATCCTGTATTATTACATGTATTTTGCCCGCTGCATTTACCATTAGCAGCCGGCATTTTGGGGAAACCAGGTAAACAATACGTGCGTCATGCAAAAGGTCTTTTGACGAACGATGGCTGTTGTGTGGAGATACCGTGCGACATTTCAGTGTCTATTTCGAAATTTCCAGAAATTTGTTTGGTTCATCTCCTTTACAGAAATGGTATACGTAATATTTTTAAACCAACACTGCACACAGGTCATATGTGAGCTGCATGACGTTAGCAGAGAAGGAAATAATAATAAGCTGAAGGCGGGCTGATTTAGCACCATCGCAATTAAACAGAATATGACAATAATTACGGGTTGGCGATGAAATTTTTTTAAAAATGCATGTTTGAGCGGGCGTAATACATAGGTCGCTTCCTTTCCAGTTTTTTTAAAAATAAAACAAACATTTCACATGTGTAGCAGTTGCTTAAAAATTTTAAAAAATAGTTGACCTGACCTTTGGATTTCTGTCAGGGTACCGCTAATGACCAAATTCCGTGTGGACTTTTTAGCGCACGGTTCCGGCACTATTGCGCGTGCAATAGTGCAATAGTAATTAATGTTACCGCTTCCGGACTCCACTGGGGGCACTGGAGCCCCGGCTGCTGGGAGGCTGGTGCTCTCTGTGATCGGCTGTGTGCGGTGACCGTGGGTCAGCGAGAAGCCGGCCGACCGGGGGTCGGCGGAAGAGAGCGACCAGTGCCCTGCGCAACCGAAGGCCCCTTTATTGAGCAAGTGCGAAATAACAGCAGAAGAAAACAGCAGGGTGTGGCGGGTGGTAAAAGAACAGAGATCACTCGCGCGCACACGATATCGAAGGAGCACAGACAGACAGCAATGAGAACTGCAGAACCATGCAATGCGAGCACACGAAACAGTGCCAAGTGCAAACAGCATGCCCGTGCATGACGGCGGCCGCTTTGATCTAAGCGCCACGGCGACGCGCAGCGCCACCAACAGACTCACGTAACTCGCAACACACGGCGAAAGGAGAGAGCGGGAGCGCATGTCCTCCAGCTAACATTAACATCAATTAACTCGTTAATTGTCATTTAATGTTACCGCTTCCGGACTCCACTGGGGGCACTGGAGCCCCGGCTGCTGGGAGGCTGGTGCTCTCTGTGATCGGCTGTGTGCGGTGACCGTGGGTCAGCGAAGCCGGCCGACCGGGGTCGGCGGAAGAGAGCGACCAGTGCCCTGCGCAACCGAAGGCCCCAAACAAACCCCAAACAACCCAATATAGGGATGGATGCAGCAGTTTGCACGGTTCTGCGGATGTATTTGGAGAAGATTCGGAGTTCCGTTGGGAGTAGGCAAAATTCGGCTATCTTTACGGCGTCGTTACGTTGCCGATACGGAGCGGTGTAGCGTGATGATCCCGACGTGGTATGGCAGGATCCGCGGTATGTCAGGATCCGGTCAGGTTTTCCGCGCAAGGTGCTACCGCCGCTGGGGTCTGCTTGCCGTCGGAGTAGGCGCACAGGAGGTGTTGGCCTTGCATGCCGCCCGAGGAAACTGCAACCACCGGAAAATGGAAATAAAAACGCAACCGCCGCTTGGGGTCTGCGTGCCGTCGGAGGCAGGCGCACCGGAGGTGATCGCCTAGTATGCCGTCGAGGAAGGTGCAACCGCCGCTAGGGGTCTGCTGGGAGTAGGAAGAGGGCGCCGTCGTTGCTAAGAGACCTGACTCCCGTCCGAGGAAGTTGCAGCCTCGCTGGTGGGTCTGCTTGTTGTCGGAGGTAGGCGCACCGGAGGTGATGGCCTTGTATGCCGTCCGAGGAAAGTGCAACCGCCGCTAAGGGTCTGCTTGCCGTCGAAGGAAGGCGCAGCCGACATTGATGGGCCACTGAACCTATTTGCCGTCGGAGGAGGGCGCCGCGGTTGGAAGGGGGCCTGTCTGCCGTCCGAGGAAGATGCAGCCGTCATTGGTGGGCCATTAAGCCTACTTGCCGTCGGAGGAGGGCGCCGCCGCTGGGAGGGCCTGTCTGTCGTCCGAGGAAGATGCAGCCGTCACTGGTAGGCCTACTTGCCGTCGGTGGAGGCGCCGCCGTTGAAAGGGGCCTGTCTGCCGTCCGAGGAAGATGCAGCCGTCACTTGTGGGCCATTAGGTCTACTTGTCGTCGGAGGAGGGCGCCGCCTCTGGAAGGGGCCTGTCTGCCGTCCGAGGAAGATGCAGCCACATTGGTGGGCCATTAAGCCTACTTGCCGTCGGAGGATGGCGCCGCCGCTTGAAGGGGCCTGTCTGCCGTCCGAGGAAGATGCAGCCGTCACTGGTGGGCCTACTTGCCGTCGGAGGGCGCCGCCGTTGAAAGGGGCCTGTCTGCCGTCCGAGGAAGATGCAGCCGTCACTGGTGGGCCTACTTGCCGTCGGAGGAGGGCGCCGCCGTTGCTAAGTGGCATGTTTCTCGTCCGAGGAAGATGCAGCCGTCACTGGTGGGCCTACTTGCCGTCGGAGGAGGGCGCCGCCGCTGGAAGGGGGCCTGTCAGCCGTCCGAGGAAGATGCAGCCGTCACTGGTGGGCCTACTTGCCGTCGGAGGAGGGCGCCGCCGTTGGAAGGGGGCATGCCTGCCGTCCGAAGAAGATGCAGCCGATATTGGTGGGCCATTAAGCCTACTTGCCGTCGGAGGAGGGCGCCGCCGTTGAAAGGGGCCTGACTACCGTCCGAGGAAGAAGCAGCCGCCATTGGTGGGCCATTAGGCCTACTTGCCGTCGGAGGAGGGCGCCGCCGCTGGAAGGGGCCTAACTGCCGTCCGGGGAAGATGCAGCCGTCACTGGTGGGCCTACTTTGCCGTCGGAGGAGGGCGCCGCCGTTGCTAGGGGGCCTGTTTGCCGTCCGAGGAAAGCTGGGGGTCTGCTTCCCGTGGGAGGAAGGCGCAGCCGAAGTTGGTGGCCTGGTATACCCTCCGAGGAAGTTGCAACCGCCGCTGGGAGTCTGCTTGCCGTCGGAGGTAGGCGCAGCCTAAGTTGGTGGCCTGGTAAGCCGTCCGAGGAAGGCGCAACCGTTGCTAGCGGACCGGTCTGCCGTCCGAAGAAGATGCGTCCGTTGTTGCTGTGCCTGCTTGCCGTCGGAGGAGGGCGCCGCCGTAGCCAAGGGGCCTGTCTGCCGTCCGAGGAAGGTGCAGCCGACGTTGGCGGGGCACACCGGCCGTCGAAGGTGCACGCCTGCGTTGAGTAGGGACCTGTCTGGTGTCCGAGAAAAGTGCCCTTGCTAGATCCCTAGCTTGCTGTCGGATGTGTGGGCCGCCGAGGGTAACGAGCCTGTCAGCCGTCCAAGGGAGGTGCGGTACCTTGCCGTCCGAGGATGGTGCAGCTCTCGCCAGTGGCCTAGCTTGGTGCCCGGCCGTTGGAAGGGGGTTGTCGCTGCCGGAGGTAGAGCGGCCGTAGTTAGGGTCCTTCTTTGCTGTCCGGTGGAGATGCAGCCGTAGTTGAAGGCCTGTGTTGCCGTCGTCGGTGGCTTGGCTGACGTCGTGGTGCGAGTCGCCACCGTAGCTGGAGGCCTGTCCTGCCGTCCAATGAAGGGCTCGCGTCAAAAGTGGTGCAGCTTTCCTTCGTGGCCTGTCTTCCCGTTGGGCTAGCCACAGCAGATAATTGATGACGGCTGTAACTTGTCCGCTGAGCAGTGGTTGATCGTGTGCGCTTTATCCTTCGCACTGATGGTCCTCTGGAGGGCCGCTTAACGTGTGAGCGACGTAACGCGTTCAAGCTGAGTGCAGCTGTTCGCTTCGGCTTGGCTCTTCGGATGCGGTGTGGATTTTGATGACGCATAAAGAGCTGATCTGAAATTCTGGCGAGGATATAGCCAGTTACCGATGGTGACAGCCTGACAGACTTAGAGAGCGATAAACGAAGAGCTGAACCATCGCACAGATGGCAGCTAGATATCAGCTGTCGCAGGTGCGCGGAACACGGCGCGCGGAACGGCTAAACATTCCGAAATCCAAGATGCAGATCTAGGAAGATGAAAAATCTCCCAGAGAACAGAGATCACTCGCGAGAGATCAAGATAAAAGAACAGAGATCACTCGCGCGCACACGATATCGAAGGAGCACAGACAGACAGCAATGAGAACTGCAGAACCATGCAATGCGAGCACACGAAACAGTGCCAAGTGCAAACAGCATGCCCGTGCATGACGGCGGCCGCTTTGATCTAAGCGCCACGGCGACGCGCAGCGCCACCAACAGACTCACGTAACTCGCAACACACGGCGAAAGGAGAGAGAGCGGGAGCGCATGTCCTCCAGCTAACATTAACATCAATTAACTCGTTAATTGTCATTTATTATGTACGTCTGGTGTTAATTTAGAATGTTTTGTCTAAAGTCTCTGAACCCTGAAAACAGCTAGATATGGCACTAGATTAATTATAGCTAGATTTATATGGCACTAGATTCGTAAAAGGTTTTACGATTATACAAAACGCACAGATTGTAGGAAACAAGAAAACGCATGTTGAACAGATCGCTTAAGTGCCGGTATTTTAGCGAACAGACCGGCCCTGTGACACTCGATTAGAACACTTCTTTGAGATGCGTAAAGCTTAAGAATGATGTAAAGGGTAAGTTACTGTAAAGGAATGTACTGACGATATTATTCTTATCGGGTACCAAGTAATAAACTTCAGACTGTAATGAAAACTTTTGTTCTCGTATTGCAATACGTAGCATTTTGCCGCCTCTGCCGTCATTCGGTTTTTTTGGCAGTTTAACACAAAGTTTCAACTCTATTATGAGGAGCAAGCCGTGTCATAGCACCCTCGCAACTCCCGTCAAAAGCTGCTGAAAGTAAGCTATAGACGCTATAAATTTTCTACCAAATTAACATGTTCACAGTCCAGTTGGATATCCTTCCGAAGAGCCTTCACAAATGACCGAAAACCTTCCGAGAAGTGAACGTGCGTAAAAACGTATCGTGTACGAATACAGCACTGATCTGTCAAATCCGACTGCGGTGCTGCGAACAACAACCGTCACTAAGTGGTGGTTGCGATAATTCGTCATTTTACCATCGCATTAGAATGGACAAGCGGTAGATCAGCAATCACCATTCCTATCATAATCCCGAATAATCACAGCAATCAGTCTGGCAGTAAAATTTCGTTTTATTTGCAGCCTGCTAATGACATTCATCTAGCAGAATATTTCTGGTGGTGCGGATTTTTGCATTAGCAAAATGCTTGCAGAAAATACACAGATTACACATCATATGGATATGAATTTTTCAGGCATCTACGAATCACGCACGCGCGAGATACGGCAGTTACAATAAGTTTTTGCCGGAATCGGGGCCTTCGAACTGAATTTATTGCAACAGGAACATGCCGGTTTCAAGTATTTAATGCTCGTCTGTCGGCGTGAACTTTACACCGGATTATCTTTCAGCTTGAATTCTCGTGCAATGGCGGAGGTGGAAATCACTTTGCCAGTACGCTGTAAGATGTTGGGATCTGTAAAACAAATCAGACTATCGAAGTTGAATGCACAATCAGTTGCGGATTTTCGTAAAAATATTTCGTATTTTTTTATGCGCTCGCCTCATAATTTTCACGAAGGATGAAAACCGGTGCTGAATCAGGTAGACAGAGAAAGCAATTTGCTAATTGAACGTACCACATGATTTTGCATAATTCTTCAAGAATTAAAGTTTTTACAATTTTTAAAGTCTCATCTCTGAGTTTGAGCAATCCGGCAAGTCCAAAATACTGAGCAAAATCGGGCAGATTTCAATGTTAATTTAGCCATCCCATACAAACCATTCAGTTCACTCAGTTCAATGAATGACTGACGTGAGCTTTGCAGTCTTAGCTCGCAAATCGCAATCCCCGTAAAATTTGTTTACGTACGCTTTGAGCAACTATACGCTGTACGGTAACACTATACTAATTTTCATACTACCGCGCATGCATATTCAAATTACATGTACCGCACTTGTACGTCATAGACTCCCAGGTATGTATACGAGCGCAGAACTGAGTAGTGGATACTGACCTTTCGCTAATGCCACGATACACATCCCTGGGAATTCCGTTGATTCTCCAAAGCCAATCGCCGCCATATTGTGATTTTGGGCAATCTTGCCCTTGCCACTGAGATTCTCGCTGATCATCTCCGTTTTCACGGCGCCTGGCCAGAGGCTAATAAAGGTCACATTGTGTGGTCTTAGCTCAATGGCACAGTCGGCTGCCATCCTATCACACTAAAGCAAATAATTACTGGATTAGTTTGTTATTAATTAACAGCTTCAAAGAGTGCAGATAGATGGAGGTTTTCTCTACTATTTTTATGCTTTCGCACAAAAAGCAAGACAAATAAACCGCATACTGCTGCTTTTCCGATTCCGTAGACCGGTGTGAAAAAATAACCACCGCCCCTGATGACGACACGTTGATGATCAATCCGGATTTTTGCTGCGTCATGATGCGAGCGGCTTTAACAGCGCAAATGTAATGGTTCCTGTATGGAAATCAACAATATACATTAATATTTTTTCATTTTAAATAGATATTGTCAGCTGTTCTTAATTTGGCGTCTACGGCAAACCTTTTACAATTTTTTGTCTCCACAATATCCCCGCGTGTATCGTGGAAAACAATACAACTACGTATCACATATAACCTCATACTTACTTTGTAACATATTGATTACTTACAATACAATCTTATTATAACTTAGCAATTATATTAATCAAATTCGAAAACATATGTATACCGTAGTAGAGTACTTAACACGAGACATTGTAGCTTGTTTCCTACTTCCGATTACCGTAGGCCCACCCCGTTAACGGCATCCCACACGTCTTCCGTTATCTCCCAGAACGGTTTTCCGTAGTTCTCCAGCAGTGCTGGCACGCCGGAATACGCATTGTTCACCAGAATGTCCAGGTGTCCCTGCTCCTTGATAATCTGCTGAAAGACCGCATCAATTTCCTCATCCCGGTTATGGTCACACAAGAGCGGAATGCACTGGCCTCCACGACGCTGCACTTCGTCGGCGGTGTGCTGGAGACATCCCGGGCCGGCTGCTGCATTTGATGCCTTCATGGTTCTTCCTGCAAGTGCACTATTTTTGTTAAAGCTCGAACTAAAAATACGTCGCGTACAACGCTCAGTTTTCAATCCGATATTATGAATTTTTTCGGTTAAACTGCGGAAGTACCTGTAATGTAAACAACAGCACCAGCTTGTCCCAGTTGCAGAGCGATACCTTTCCCGATCCCCCGCGATGCGCCCGTAACAAGGACTACTTTTCCGCTGAGCGACATGGTCAAACTTGTATAATTTTCGTAAAAGACTGTAATACATAGGCGATTTACGCCGCCGCGGAATAGAAGATAAATTTCCCTGGTTTTTTGAAGCGTACATTTACCGATATGTAGCTACACATTATGTACCAGCCGCTTTGGATGTAGTGTTTTTACACCGCCGTCTATCATATAATATTCTATGTACGAGTATATCCACCGCATGAAAAATCGATATTACTCAGACTCTCGAGCCTGCGGCACGTTAAGTAAATAAAGAGAAACTGCTGCGTCAACTATGCCAGCAGACGGTGCATCAGGACTTTTGTTCGGCGTCGCGGCTTGGCAGTTTTGCAGCCGGAGTATGGTGCAGTTTTCCGGTGCATTTATCATTGATAAAAAACCCGCGGGCCCACTTATATGATAATGTACACATTCAAACTCTTGTGGTGGTGTAGCCATGTTACTATAGATTGTAATACTTCTTCTATTGATTTTAAGCCGGTGCGTCAACTTAAAAATCTTCAAAAGTTTTACAGAATTTCGATGGTGTTTTTTTGTATATAGATAATAAGTGCTAACTTGTCATTAATGGAAAAATAAAGCAGCATGTTCATATCAGTTTAATTTCCCGTGATTACCAGTAAACGGAGTAATAATAGTAATATTATAGCAAATATACTCGTTTCTTCCGTAATTTTCAGCGGAAGACACAAGCGTGTGCATAACACGAATTTACAAAGAAACTAGAATTCAATACTAAATTCAAAATGCGCTTTCGTTCATAATGCTCACTTTTCACTAAGCGAGGAAAATTTAAAATGGAATATCTTTCAATCCATAAGTTTTACCAACGTCGGCTGTGGTCAACACGGTTCCCGATTTCGTAGTAAGCTCATTATCTGCAACACAGGTGAGGAGACTATCAAACAGATGCCTACAGCAGGTCATCAAAGTTTTGCGGAAACACGATTTACTACAAAGATGCCGATAAAAAATTGTTTATACTTAATATGTGCATCCGTTCACTTTCGTGTTGTGAAACGCAAGTTTTGCGGGATAGATTTTTGGTGCTATTAGTGTTCTCCATACCTTGAGCCAGTGCGACAATGCACATGCCAGCATACTCCATAGATTCCTCGTGTTCATCAAAGATCATAGAATTCAGGCCCAATTTGGCCGTTTCTCCACTAAATCGGGCGGCATCGGCCTCAAATTCCTTGTGATACTTATCCATCAGTTCCGTTTTTACGGCACCGGGCCATAAACTGATAAAATTCACACCGTGGGATTTCAACTCCAAGGCACAGTCGGCAGCCATACGGTCACACTAAAAATATACACGGTGACGTTTTTTACCGGGACGCAGCGCAAAAATATCGCTAAACGGTATATAGTATATGAAATGTAATGTACACATTTGCTATAAACATCATTAACAATTGCAAGAAACACAAAGATTTCAATTTCATAAGAATGTTCTGATCTTTTACTTTGGTTTAGTACTTAATGCGTACGGCAGTTTTCCCAATTCCATAGACAGGAGTAAAAAGGTACTCCTCGGCTCCAATTGACGAAATATTGATAATTAGACCGGATTTCTGTGGGACCATTATTTTTGCTGCTTTGCATGCTGAAACGTAGTAATCCCTACAAGAAATGTGTCTTTTCTGAAACCGTAACAGCTTACGAGCTAAAGCGTAAATGAGGATCGAGTACCTCAATCCAATCTGCGTTCCGCGATCCCAGATGCCTTCCGATATTTCCCAGAACGGTTTCCCTAAATTCTGGTACAATTCCGGGACCGCAGCGTATGCGTTGTTCACCAAGACATCCAGTCTGCCGTTTTCTGTGGCAACGCGATCAAAGAGCGCGGAAAGATCGTCATCCTTGCTGCTGTCGCAATAAACTGCTACCGCTGTACCGCCACGTTTTTCGATCTAATACGACTGCAAACCGTAAAGCAAAAGCAGCTAAGTTTAGAAAATTTATCCACGTACCTCTTTTGCGGTTTCGGTTAAGCTTCCTGGAGCGTCGCGGTCGGCGTTCGCTGGCGCTCGGCCTGCAATAGATGCGTACATGGAGTCCCCAGTGAAACACTGGAAGTGCACGTAGAAGTCTTGTACCCAGTACCTGTGATGTAGACTTTTCCCCCTGCTCCTCCTAACTGCAGCGCAATACCTTTACCGATACCGCGAGATGCCCCGGTGACAACGGCGACTTTTCCATTCAGAGACATTGTTGCGGAATCACGTTACATCCGTGAATTTTACGTGATGGCTCGAGAGGTTTACGCGTGCAATGGAACCAGCAATGTGCGCTGCAATCGATACAAATGCAGTATGCAATGTATCTGGACAACGAGCTATGTTGCCGACGGTGCTCTGCTGACTGCCGATTACATGTTGTATATGTAGACTAACCATTAGATCGTATGTATCGCACCTACTACTATACGTATGCCTGCCGTTAGGAAGCGGAATAATCGTGGTATCAAGTACAACGATAGCCAAGGATAACTACTTCACATTATCTTTACTAAACTCTAATGAGTATGCAGATAATCAAGTGTTTGCTTTATAAATACTGTTTGCTTACTTGCACCGCAGCTGTTCAAAATGTTGTTCAGAAAATTAACGTGTATCTATATACAAAAATAACTGCGACTACTGTACTAGTTTATTACGTGGTCGGCATACATGTATACGTACAACCTCTAACTCTAATGTTATTATCCAGCAATGCAAATTCCAAATCCAGGTTATCCCAAAAGCTGAATCTTGCAATTTTTCGTAGGTTTTAAAATGATTAGAATAAAACTAAAGAAATTCCGTGAAGTTTCGTCAAGAATTGTACCTTGTGGCTTTGTGATATGTCGACCACCGATTTGAGAAGGCACAGTCGCACACCATTCACTAAAAAACCTCAGTGGTTACGGCAACCTATGGGCAATGATCGGTAAACGAAGTAAAGTCAGAAAAATTTTATATGTAATACGATTTGCCGACCGCATTAGGCATGTTGTGGGACCGTGACAACGTCACATAAGTACGGTAAATGAAGCTTGCATGCGTATTACAATTTTTATTTATAACTTGTACACGCCATTTGCACTTAAAATTACAATCTCCAATAATTATAACAAGCAAAATAACTCTTGCAGCTCTCTAGAACACCCAGCAGTTCCTCGCATTTCCGCGCCGCATTTCCGCGCTGAAGTTCTACAGTGATACGAACTGCCACAAATGTTCGGTAGCTCGCGCTTTTCCTGTTTGATCTGCGATACGTCGGTCAACTCCCCTAATGAAGCTCACCGGTACTAATGCCGGAACTCCCCATAGTTACGAAAGCCAGTGGTTGGAAAAAATAACGATCAGTGAGCTCCGAATAGTTACGTCCCTTTCGATCTTCTGCATGGGAATTGCCATATATTCTGCGTGCCTTGGAATGCGAGACGCATTTTTAATGCGGTGCTATGGTGGATAGTGGCCATAATTTTTTCTACTGTTTTGTGCCTTCCAAAAAGTTATCTTCTCGACTGCTGTATTCGATTACTGATCTAGAATCAAACCATGTTAAAATCTTAAGGCTAGTCGGTATCATGACACGGAATGGTCTCAAGATTTTAACAGGGAGAAATCTAACAAACACAGCGTCAGATATGCCGGCCCACCGAAGACTGGAGCCAACTCATCGATGGGCGCCAGTCGGAATCGATGGGCGGTGTCAAAGCTGCTACCAACCAGTTATAAGATACGAGACGATTGCCAGCATCATACTGCTTAAAATTTCCGCCACGTAAGTGAGCATACGAAAGTGACTTCCCTGGGATAGCCTAACCAAAATCGCGTAGCCACCGTTCTGAATACTGCACATGGCAATCGAGGCTACAAAAATCACAGTCGATCACATCTTATCATACAACACCATTCCGCAATGTGCTCAACCGGTAGAGCATCTGTAATTTCGGTACTGTACTTCTTACGCTTTCCGTTCTGCTTTTATGCCTGTCTTGCTGTGGTCAGAGAACGATTATTTAGACTGGAATCTGTTATTGCGATCTTAAAAGCACAACCGTACTTTTCTGATGGAGGGCATGATATAATGTACATTGTACAACTTTGTTATACTACTTTATTATACTTACACGTGTCTGCTACTAGTGGTTAAAGAAGCCTACATGCTCTTTTAGGAGAAGGAAAGAAATCAAAGAGTCCTTATCTTTTATTGGCCGTTGAAACATTGGTGTAGACCGTAGATTACAATATTATTACAGGACGCAATAATTATTATTCTGGTCCAACCATGTGTTTTATCGTTAGCAATCTAATTTTGGCTGTCCTGGCAGCAGCACTATATTTCCCCGGTAAGTTCTTTGTAGTATTCATATTATACAGATATATCAGTAATAATCAATAGAAACTTACGGTACAGGTAGTGCCTCGCGATTAAATTGATTAGGTGCTCATTCAGTACTCACTTCATAATGCTCGTATTATAGTTATACCATCAAGACAATTGCCGTATTCGTTTATTACATCGCGCATAATAATTCAATCGTTTCAATCAATCTCTGCTGTGGCCCAAGATAAATTTGTAAATAAATACCAAAAATTTGCAGTCAATGTGAACACCAAAAGAGTTGGCACCGACGGCGTCGTGTGCCCCTACGGAGCCCAGCCATGCGGCCACAAGGATTGCTACCGGCCACAGGACGGTGAAGCCTGCGAGAAGGGCCGCATTTTACCGCCGCCGAAATGTGGGTTCAGTGAAGAGCGCTGCGGCAGCAAATGTTACCATCGCATCCGTGAAACCTGTACCAACGGCACCGTATGTGGAATGGGAGAGGCGGCTTGCGGGAGTCGGTGCTATCATAAAATCCGCGAGAGCTGTACAAATGGGACAGTATGCGGGATGGGGGAAGCAGCGTGCGGGGCACATTGTTATCATAAAATCCGGGAGAGTTGCACGAATGGAACGGTGTGTGGAATGAGCGAGGCAGCTTGCGGAACGCAATGCTACCATAAAATCCGCGAAAATTGCACCAATGGGACGGTGTGTGGGACGAGCGAAGCGGCATGTGGTGCACGTTGTTATCTCAAGATTCGGGAGAAGTGCTACCCCCACGGGATTGTGTGCGAGAACGGCGAACAACCATGCGGGAAATCCGGAAAGTGTTATCGTCCGCAATTTGGCGAGAAATGCAAGAATTAAGGAAGAGGCAGGATTTAGTAATTACGAGTACCTTATTACGTCGTCACGTAACTTAGTCGCCGGTAACTTTGATTATTCGTTACATTCATGTTACCGACTCTTCTCGCCCATTGAATTTGTATATCATGATTAAGGTCTGTCTGTTCAGCGCTGTTGTCGTTTCTTCATAATCAGCGTAATCTGCTATTCGGTAAAAAACTTATTCCAGTGTATCAACACGTAAGATGTGGGTACAACATTATTTTCTCCAATACGAGTATTGCATTTATTAATTCAGATCCGACCTTTCTACAACTGTCAACACAAAAGTTTCTTTTTTACTGTACTTTGCTCGTTTTTGATTTAAGAAACTCGTAGTCTCGTATCTTGAGCTAGAAATGTGTATGCTTGTGCACGTTTTCGAATTTGTTATGCAGAGGTTCATCATAGCTGTTCAATGAAATTGAACAAATAATCCGTACGGATTCAACTACAGTGATTTGATTTATGGTTTTGTTATTACTGTACAGTGTACAGTAATAACAAAACCATAAATCAAATCCTTTGCAACTGTGCAGTGCACTTTTTTTATACCCGACAATATCAGTTTACAGTACACAGTACACACCATCAAATGAATCAATTATGAACCACAACACTACATTTGCTGCTGTAGTTTGGCAGTGTTCTGGTACCCCCATTAACAGTGAATGAGTGATTCATATGGATTTCGGTACTTGTATCCACATGAGTAGTCACCCGTAGTTCGCGTGGGTCACAGTACCCCTTAAATCAGCACTTTTTTGGCGGAAAAAAAAGAGATTTTGTAACGTGTCATATTTTGTCGCATACAGACATAAACTGTACGGATTTAAATTGTGTTCCTTTTGCACAAAATTTGTTGTATCTAATCGTATTATCTGTTACTAATTTCTTATTAATTGTCGAGTACTTAATGTTGAAGTGACTTTGCTTGTCATAAACTCGTACTTGCTTGTGAGTATTAAGGTACGAGCTCCTTCTCAATGTTGTTATTCTGTTGAGGGTTTTTACTATCCGCACTTCATTAGCAAATTCGGCATTGAAAAACTGTGTAGCAACGAGCACAATTATCATTTACGTACGACATTCATCATCTGACAACAGATTAAAGTGCTAGCTAAACCGATTTTCTAACTAGAAAATGCAACAGATTTTTAGTTAGAAAATGCATTTTTGCTCATTGCTCAAGTGAAACCATTTTTTTGTGTTTTCCGAAAGAAATATGTTCTATCAGGACAGCTTTCATGCTGCACCAGCGAAAAATGTAACTGCGCAGACGTTATCAGTCGGCGCGAAATAGTTTTGAATGAACCGACATGCACATTTGTGTATCACATGCCGTTTTTTGTGAATCAATCATCCGAAACACACGGATTTGTGGTTTCACGTAAACATTGTTAATAGGGTACCGAGTCGTACGTCCTGTCCTCTCTCTGCATGGCATTGCCATATCAGGACAGATGCTGTACAAACAACAATATCAGTGCAAACTTGGTTATTATGGATGAAAGCAGTAAACAATGTACACTGAAAACAGTAATTATTATTCCGTATTCTCCTAACTAGCAATAGAATAACTGAATGTAGAATGGAGGTGGCTGTAAGCCGTAGAGCAATTCCGGAAAATGGTCCAGTATAATTATTGGGATAGTATTAAACCGCGTACGTCCACTGTAATTTTTTCCTATCATACGCATCAAGAAAGTCTTATCTGCATGGCTTTATCTTTGTAAATAATTTGTATAACTCCTGCGAGAAGGGTTTTACGCGCCCAGACCGGGCAACTAAGAAATGGCAAATTATATAGACATAAGATTAATGGGGTTTTTGCGCTCAAAATTCAAATTATCCTCTTGAAACTTTGTGCAAAACTGCACAGATCCCATAAGAACAAATCCAGACCAAAATTTCGTTACACCGTGCTTTGACGAAATGTTAGCAATAAATTTCAAAATCTGTAAATTCGTTTAATAACTACGTATTTGTGTAATACGGAGTTTACTAAACTTCTTAATTTGTGGCTCCTCACCTCAGGGCTCACAAGTCAGGTCATTTTCTTATCTATGTCTTGTTCTGTAGAAGTACGCCAGCGATAAAAGTGATTTCTGAATTGATCGGAGCTTTTAGTACCAAAGCATTTTAAGCAAACCATCGTTCATAGCGATAAAAAGAAATTTGTGTACAGCATAATCCATAAGCATCATGAAGACTATGACATACATGCGCTACCGCCCGTATCCCATCCTTGCCCTTCCGGACAAGCGCATGCTCCCATGCCATACTGGTCGCTTTTGTGACACACCATGTATGGTCGGCCGCAATCCGTAAGATACTGGCACGGCTGTCCGAATGCCGCTGCAAAAAATTTCAGTTAGTTTGTACGGAAAGCGTTAACGAAGCCTGCAGATGTATAAAGACTTTTTAGTAATGTGCCACATGCTTTAATAGACATTTAATAGAATTGCTAGATAACCTTTGCAAGCCACAATTTTCCCACCGAGAAGCAGCGATCTTACAGGAGCGTGGTACCGACGACAGAAACACTGATTGGCTATACAGTCCAAATTGGCAGCCAGAAGACAATCACTGGGCTTCGAACAGCGTGCTCCAAAATTCCCTGAGTAGAAGAAATTTCTTAAGGTTTTGAAGCGCCACATCAAACGTTATCCGTCATGCCATGAAAATTACGGAGGCACGTCGTAATAAATTTGCGGCTACTTTGGCGTATGATAACGAAATTGGCAATTAAACTGGCTAACCAATTCACAAATACATTGACAGCAACTAGCAAGTGCATGAGTACCCGCACAATACCCGTTAATCACGGAATAACCGGGCTCGCACTGGCCGGATTGCGGGGTCGTCATTGGAGTGACAGTAGTCGTGGTCGACGAAGAACATTGTGGCGCAGTACACTGTGTTCCTTAAAGATTGACCACTCTTATTATGTTGAAGGCTCAGCATATTAAATAACAAGCGATCTGTTACGTTCATATCTACATTGATTAAGCATAACAATTTAAATTAATTTAAGCATAACAATTTTTTACAATAACATGCTTGTATTTCATAAACATACTTGCACAACGATACAGCACATGTGGGCTGCTTTTCTCTGGGCTCACATCCACGAGAACCGTTTCGTAACCACTGGCTTTATCGCACACGCAGACATTGGCGAATGAGAACCAGTCGAACGAGCATCGGCTGTACGGAATCAGCGCACAGTCCGCGTCAATCCGACATGATGCCGCGCTTCGCGGCACGAAAGCCGCTACAAACAAAAACAAGTTCTTGGTTATGTATATGAAGGCGCACACAAAACCATTGGACTCACTAGGCAAGCATTTCGTACTACCGGGACCGTATAATCCGTTCGCTGCGATGGTCCCTTGTATGACTGGTCGGAATGTCGGGCTATCGCAGTAGCAGCCATACGATATTGTGGCCCCGTATAAGGCATCCGCGTAAACACGTCCGGAAGCTCTGCAAACGGCATTCGAGACAGAGCAAGAATAGGATGGAAAAGCTTCACACTTTTCGATGGCGGTGTTGTCGTTTAGCGAGATGGTATAAAAATTATCACTGCACGAGCTGATTGTTACCTGAAAAACAAAAGTACTGAGCGTCCATGAACAAGTATGTAAACTTCTTAACTCTTACTGCGCAGAATATGTGGAAACACACGCATTTCATGGCGCAACAATAATACCAATGCAATAATATAAATGCATAAATTGTTCAGTGTTAAATTATGCATGTATCGCGGAAAGCACAGTGCTAGTTAGATTCACATCCGATTGCCGGTTGTAACCGATTGTGTCGTGTTATGTTACGATCGTATTTACCGCTTGACTTCTCAGGCAGTGATCTTTTCCTGATGGTTAATATCAAAGATTGTGTACGCTGTGCTGATTTCACTATATAATGTGTGTTGCGCCTAGTTAAATTTGCAGCTTTAATTTTGGCAGTTGACCGAACGATGGCATACACTTTGCTATTACAGTGGAAACAGCTTTTGGCTCAGCGTATTATTGGTAACACAAGTAGCATTTCAGTTTTGTCGCCGTTCGCGTTCGGCAGTCAATCCATGACCAGATAAATAATTATTCCAAAATAAAAAAATTCTTCGGAAAAGGTGCAACTGCATTGATAAATGGTAGCTATAAAGTAGGCACGCACAAAATGAGACATTCGCAGCACACAATTACAGATCTATTTTTGTTTGGCTTCGCTGATTCAATCATTGTCAATGAACACATCCTAGACCTGGGAGTACCCTATTTTTCTGCCAAAAAATGCTTCCTGAATCTGTAGCTTTTGACCGTGCCCTGTTCCGTCATGGCAGTGACAAAAATCTGTCGAGCGTTTTACGTTTTACGTTTTTCTCAGAAAGTGGCTAGAGACGGTTGCCGTTTCCGTGCCAAGGAATACGCCAATGTCAGTGATACCTTTCCTGTTATTCGGCCTATTCCGTACGTCGCAAAGCGATCGCCGTGCAGATGACGACGTGCCGGATGTGAAATAAAAAACTGTAAGAGAAAGGTATTGTAATTTACCGCCATGAATCACAAATGGATACTCTAGTAATATTGTGGCGGTCTATGCTTTACGGTATAAGCAAATGACTTGGTGCAAATTGCGACTAAAGCTAACTCCACAGGTTGACCTGCGGCGTTAGGGTCTATTTCGGTCGGTAAACCAACAACCAAAAGTGCGCATCTGTGGTTTCCTTGTCTTTGTAGTTTGTGTATCTGAGTGATCGATGCTTGAACTCTACTTTAACAGAGGGTATCAGGTCATTACTTTCAATAGTATGCTTAATACAACTTTTCTGCTGCATTTGTATCGTGCACTTTTACTTTATGATAACGCGATGAGTTGCTGCGCAACTCTGATTGACTCTCCAAAGGACTCTCCAAAGGACTCAATAGAAGCACAGAGTGTGACTCAACCCACTACCTACTCCGTACAGATATTCCCGGTTTGCAAAGTGGAGAGTCAAAGCGACGATTAAATACATGGCAGTGGTATACTAATGTACTTAATAACAGCCATTATCCACTATGGTGAAGTACAGTAGGTGTACATGTGGCTACGGTACATTTAATATTTCCCGGGACACTGGATTACAAGCCCACATACGCAAATACGTATCATTAATTATTATTAATTTATTTAAGTATGTGCATACTGATACTTCGTAATTATTCTGTACGTTAAGTGCGCAATACCAAGAAGCCTGTAGAGTAGAGTTAAGCATGTAAGGATGTACAATACAGTACCTTGGTAGAGCATTAGTCAGCTTAATAATAATATAATAATATTATTATTTTTATGAGTACGTACTCGTTGGAACTGAAAAGCAGTTACGTATAGTTGTTCAGGGAACTGGAATTCCATTACATTACAGTACATGCCACGTGCACGGCAGGGCTTCGACTGAAGTACAGACTGCAGTATCATTTTGTAGCAATTGTCAACATTCTATCATTTGCCTCCAACATAGTAAATGTATCGCATGATCGACTGGAATGAAATCAGCTGTTTGCAGCTGGGATTGCCTTAATTCGAACTAACATGGCCGGCTGATGAACCTGATGTTTCAACCGGTGAAGAGAAACCGGTTTAACGAATTTCGATTTTGAGTTTCAGCACAGTTTTCATTTTTCTGTAAAAAGGGATTATGATAATTTTATTTAAACTGGAAACCAAAGTACAGTGCGATAATCATGTTCTTTGCATGATCGTGATGGGAATGAGCAATCAGAATATGGAGTACCTGCTTCTTGTGCTTCTGGGTCAGGTGCAAAAGCCGTCAGGCAATAATTGCAGTTTTATTCCTCGATGATGCGCTGGCATACTCCCTACCGTATTCTGTTGCAAGTGTATTGAAAAACGATGTAATGACAACGAATTTCATATTTTTCCGGACGTTTTCCCAACCGTCCGGACCTCACTTGTCAAGATCCGCTCATGGATTGCCATTATCCCCAGAAAATCATCTATCGATATTTAATACCTGAAAGATGCATGAGCAAGTCGGATTGCGCCTCATCTTCGTTTACAGAGCGGACTACAATCGCAGTGCAACCGTAAAAGATTAGTTCCACGCTACACATGCCGGATGGTGCGACAGGGGTTAACCGCTGTACAAACTGGCGCTTTATTGTAATTCAGGTGCACATGCTGGGTGCCTGTGTATGCAGCAGAAGATGCACCTACTGGAAAAGATTTTATGGGCTTTGCTGTCACTGCTGAGCCCTGAACCAGGCAATGTACAGACGTGTACTGTCAGCAAAGCTCCTGCTCATCGATCCGGACCGAGAACACTTTGTACGAACTAACAGATAATTTGTGTATTTATTAATTTAAGGGACGTGACCATCCAGTAATTATTTCAACCATTAATGCAACAACTGTTTAAGTAACAAAAAAAATACGTACGTTTAAGTAACAAAAATCTGGGAAGTCTTTTCCAATTCCTAGCTGATAACTGTCAGCGCAAGAGCAGATTTCAAAAGGGTTTTACTGTGGTGCACGAATCGTACTTGTAATGCAATGGAAATAACAATGGAGCAATTTCTTTTAATATCTGCACCTGGGGTGAACAAGCTGTGCATACGTTTTTTATACAAGCGATAGCTATTATCCGGAAGCGCTCTATCTTGTTGCTTGTGCATGTACAGAGTAGTAAAAATTATGTAATTTAGCTTTCAACCTATTGTTTGAATATACGAAAACTTTTCTGCCGTTGACTGATAATTATATGCAGTAAGTATTGCTTGATATGCCGTAACTGGAATTTGAATCCGCTTCTTTATTTAGTCGATGACATAGTGGACGATGGCATTGGTACCCGGCGCGCCGATGTAATCCAGCTTCAATTCCCCAACAGTTTGGTACCCAAGCTTGGCAGTGCAGAAGCGGACTGGAAAATCCGTCGACCGCGTTTGGGAGCGGAAATCACAATGACCTGCGAAGTACCGGACGGCGCCGCACTGTCCTTCATTTCTTGGACACATCAGGGCGCTCTCGTTTATGATCAAGGCCGCGCCATACCAATACGGGCCGGAGGGCCGGACCGCGGAAAATATAATTTCTCGCAGACCAGCATCGTGGTCCTCTTTCGCATCGCCCATGTAACCATCCATTCCAGCGGCGAAGTGACATGTCTCCTATTGAAGGACCCTGTCCACGAACAGTATGACGTCCTACGTCGCTACAAAATCCTGCCGCGACTAACCAGCGCACGTGACCTTTTCGTGAACAAAATGGCGGACGTGTGGACAAACGTCGGAGATAATGTGATATTTAATTGCAGCGTGTCCGTTACTTTGCCTAGATATATGATCTTGAACTATCGCAACAAGTGGATCTGGCGCCACAACGGACGTGTTATTATGGCTCCCAGTGGAGAGCCTTACGCGACGCTCTTGGGTCCCCACTGGCGACATGGTACGATGACCAATGTGGCCTTTGATGGCACTGACGAAACTCTGGATGAAACAGTTAACTTCAGAATGCCTTTTCACCAGCTAACACCGCAAGACAGCGGTCCGGTGGAGTGCTGGTTCCGCCTCTATCCTGACATACATGAGTGGATTCGGCAAACTGTATACCTCAACGTAATGAGCCCAAAGTAGAAAAGCATTTTTTGAGGCCTTTGAGTACCGCTACTACCCGAATAAATAAAATGAATTACAACACTATCCCAAGATGTTATTTCTTCATATTATTATTTCTTCTTGTTTCGGATTGACACATATGACATCGTAATACATTTCGAAACATAGTACATACTATGTATGTACTATGTACAAGCTTGTCCGGTAATTTCCTACGTAAAGGTACAGCGAGCGCGAAGTTAGCGCTTAAAACGACTGCCACGTCACTAAGTTTGACACATTGTCTAAATGCGCTCCGCAGTTAGGTTGCTCCTTACTGCACCGACCGTTTTCCAGCCACCTTCTGCCAGGCAGTTACGAGTGTGCTCATTAAATGTCTGGCGTGCACCAAGCCACCAGCCAGCCAAACGCATGTTACGTGTTTAAGCAGCGTGGCGTAGCGCGCTGTAGTATGGAGTTTGGCGTGAACCGTTAGTTTGTGTTTTTCGCTGTACTGAATCGTAAGAAATTACCGGACAAGCTTGTACAGAGTACTGTACTCAGACTCTTATATTGAAAGCTGTACTGTACTCAGTACTGTACTCAGACTCTTATATCGCGATATTCTTATATTGAAAGTTACAATTAAGAAAGACGGTAGAAGTACTGTAATCGTAAAATAGAAATTCGTTAAAAATTTAATTTGATTTTGATAAGGTTGTAAGAATAACAAGTCAGCTAATTAAGGACGATCGTCGTTTCGAGTTGACTGGCTTTTGTAAAAAAAAATTCACCCACCACAAATACGATTTTTTTGCAGTTATTGTCAACATATGTATGTACAAGAAACAGCCTCGGCTTTGCCTCCACGTTCCTTGTGGTCCATGGCCATTTTATTTGAATTTGAATGAATATTTATTAGAATAACATCTATATTTCGCCGAAACATGATCGGTACATGTAATAGGGCAAACACGAATTTTATGTGAAAATCAGTTCATGATTCTCTCAACCTTGAAAGCATTCCCTTTGACTGTACATACAGATAATTTTTACGACATCCCCTACCCGAAAAGAAAGCCGAAATATCAGTCTATAAGGTATGAAATTCGAAACAGCGACAGTGCACTGGATCATTAGTTCGGCGGCTCGTCACTTCAGTGGCTCTTTTTACTGGAAAGTCGTGTGTGCCCGGTAGTGTATGACCGGACAGTAGTGGTACCTCGATTACTTGCTTACAGTAACCGGTTCGGTTCGCCGGGCAGTAGTGGTAGCTCGGTCACTCGTTCCCTAACGGGCTATGTACACTGCACATTAGAGACAACTCGGTCACCCGCTCACCTCCCGGGCTCTGTGCACGGACAGTAGCGGAAGCACTGGTCGGTCACTCACTGGCTTAGCGGGCTATTTTAACTAGAATATAGTGGTATTTCGCTCACTCGCTGAACTAACGGGTTTGTGCACTGAACAGTGGCGGCAGTTCGGTCTTTCACTGATCGAACAAACAATCACAGTAGGGATAGTGTAGCGATAGCTGCTCGACCGGCACTTGTTTAGAAATTGTCCTTGATGACAAACGTTAGGTATGTAGCCGTTCTTGTCGTAATAACGGTCTGCCAATTAAATTCATTCTGATATTCAATTAGTGGAAAATACTTTCATTTTTTAACTACATATATTTTAGTTGGTTTACGTGGCAACACTGCCTGGTTAAAAATACCACGATGATAATTATTATGATAATAATTTTGTCACATTTGGTGAAGGTAGTCAAAACTCTTCCGCTTTGGCGTTCGAAGCGGGAGAGGTTTTGAAAGAAATGAATACTGTCTGGCCGGGTTTTCGACTACGGGCTTTCAGAATATAATATTGGTTTTGGTCAGTCTTTTCTGGTTTGCCGGCTCTGGTGTATTCCATTCGTGGCAATATAAATCTGAATCTGGATATACTTTGTAATTATTATGTTCATGTAACGTATAAGTGACATTTTGGACAGCTTACAATCGATCGCAATGCATTCTTATTGCATCAAGCACAAATCGTTTTAATATGCCGACTTACTAGGTTGTTTGCTAAATGGATTGGTCATAGGCTGCGCCTCGGGCATTTCGGTCAAAATCTTGGGGATCCGGCGCGGCTCGTCCAGCGTTATTATAACCCCCCGCCGCGACCGGCAGATCATGAGGCTTGGCATGGGATAGGAATACTGGGTGGGCGGGGGCTTGGGCAAGCAGTCCGCCGCGTCCAGAAACAAGAAATATCAAATATCCATCTTATACGCAATAAACCCATGTTATGCTCGCTACAGTTAAAATGATTTCAGTTCATTCTTTTTGTGTTGTTATGACCACTTGCCGTTGAGAGAACTGTGGTTGTATAAAACACTATGTATTTTTATAATTGAAAAGCAGATTCTGCCTCTCACTATGCACACATGATGCCATCCTTTCTAATAAATATGGACATATTATACAATCTTAACTCTTAACTTATCGTTGTCAGATATTAAAAAGATTTTATAAACAGAATTTATTTTAATACGTAGAAACTGGGCATTTAATTGGCATCGTTAAAGTTGGCTAAGTCTTTGACAGCTTTGACACAGTGATATTCCGCTACTGAGTAGCTAAACATATCTATACATACCGGCACAAAGACCACGCGCATTACAAACCGTGCCGAGCCCGTTGCCCCACGTTTTGGAAGTGCGCGCGGTGGCGCACTGAAATCCCACATACCAATGACAAAAATGTTGATCACACGTTCACAACCACTCGCTCACGTAGAAAAAGATGGAAACTACCAGTCACTGTTAGCGAAATCGCCAACACTCTCACCAATGCGGAAATAACCAAGCGAGGATGCAGACCCGAAGAAAAAATGCGAAATCTTCAAATTTGCTTTAAAGATCTACTCAAAAACGTTTTTCTTTGCACCATGGTTTCTCAGGACAGATCACAAATATTACTATGTTGCCTCGAAATGCTAAAAACGTGTCAACATTTATTTTGTTTTTTAAAAAAAATTATTTTGGGTGTCTTGACAGCAGGACGTGTTTATTTAATTAATAGTAAAGAGGTGTCTATAAAAAACAGGGCGCGAAAAGTGGCGGTTATAGAACACTGGGGTGAAAAGGGGCGGATATAAAAAACGGGGGTGAAAAGGGTGGTACAGTAAAACCTGTGTAATCTGAACACCTCCGGTTCCCTCAACAGTGTTCAATGTAACCAACTGTTCAATATTCGCAGTAGCTTTTGCAGTATACGAGACGCGCCGGTTCCTACACGGGCGTTCAATATTCGCAGTTGTTCAATATTCGCAGTTGTTCAATCTCACAGAGTTTACTGTATAGTGATTTGCTTCAGTAAAATTTCACTAATTCCATGTGCGAAACTTTCAAACTAGACGGCTGATAAAATAAAGTAAGCCGCGCTCGGCAACCAGCAGACCGCTACGCTGATGAGTGACGATACACAGCGTCACAAGTGACGAATTCAACAAGCGCAAATTGCCGGAAATTTGCTGAGTTGTTAGCTGACCTTTGCAGATCATTGAATGGCAGCGGCTGAATGGATGTTTCCGGTGGTTGAGATTGAACCGGCAATATTTGAACGACGCGGGGTTAACATTTACTCCCACGAGGCAGAAGCTTAAGTTATTTCATTATAGATTGCAGACAGTATGCCGCGCATACTGTCTGCAATTAATTGTACAGTGATTAATATAAAAAACCAAGAAATTTTTAAACAGTAAAATTGCATAGATTTGTGAAGAAAGACGAGATAATCCTTATGCTGGCACTAGGTTTAACACCTTTGCCGCTGATATCGATTAAGCCGTCTCCGTTCAATTTAATCCGGATGAGATTTATTACCCGGGATGTTTGTTTGTATCAGAAAAGAAGTAGGATCATGCGTTGTGATGACAAAAATAAAAATATTATGTTACGTAGTATTCGCAACTTAATATGGCTTAGCCTTTACGTAAACCGCAAGCCGAAATCGCTGGCAATATTTTACTCTTCGAATTCAGCAAACGCGTTACCTTCATCGTTACTCTTTGTCTTACCTTCATCTTGCTATTCAAGATGTACGAGTATAATTCATGTACGGTCATCGTAATTTTTACCATTTTTATGTTGAGAACTGTAAACTGCCTGAACAAGACGGGTAATAATACAAATGGTTACGACCCCACTAATAATTGGAGTTTATCCTGGGGTTCACAAACATTCTTCTACATCATTATGGCTTTCTTAGGCTGTTGCCTTGTGGGTTTTATTGTTTGGGGCATTTTTGCATGCTGCAGACAAAGATTTTGTACTGAATATGCGGTGGACGATGTAGTAGAAATCGATTATGTTGCCAGTGAAGGGCCTTCCCCTACCATTGAATGGGTCAAAGAAAAAGCTTACAAAAAGATAGCTGTTATCATTGGCGATTTGGATTATGACAGTGAACGAAACATTCCTCAACAGTCCCAGGCTGCTCTGGCCTTATTGCAAGTTGCCGTCTATCAAGCTGCTTTAAACACGGGAGCGGACTATCTGCATGACTTGCGCAAGGAGAGAAGGTTGGATTATATCAATCCTAAGAGGGTAATTAAATCCGAAAATACTCGCCAGGATGTAAACACTTACTACTCCCTTGATCGACAACTGTATACTAAATTTAATTTTCACGGAAATAGTAATAGAATGGACTACTTGCGTGCGCTCAACGCAATCATAAAGGACATTCGTGCAGACCGTGCCGGGATTCAGGCGATTATTATTTATTGTGACAAAATGAGTGACGACGTAAAAATGATCTTTAAAAGTCATGCAGATGCTATTCCGACGGCAATGCTTTATCGAGGAATGTTTTCTGTTCTTGAACATCGTGAGCTGGACAACGCGTTTAAGACCGATTTAGAGAGAGGAAAACCGGTTTTGCATCCAAAGAAGACTGGCGGCGCTTCGGATCAGGATACGTGCATTGCAATCCTCAAGGAAATCCAGCAGTACATCCACAGTACCAACATCGGAAGCCACGTGCCTCCGGACGCAGTGCAGCTTAACGCGGAGCCACAGGAGGAATTACAGCCCTTGGTGGTCAGCAAAAGGCCACCAAGTGATCTCACCAAAACCAAGCACACGGAGCGGACCGTGCGCACAACGGCTGACGTACATCCGCTCACAAAACCAAAGGACCAGACAGCACAAGCGTCAGAAAACAGCATCTACAAAGAGGCGCTTTAAGAAAAGAATATACAGTACATATGTACAGTAGTCGTGCGGATTTACAAAAAGGGCGATGCCCTTTCAGATATTGACTTTAATCAGTTCATTGTCTTTCGTTCTACCGTAAGAAGCATAGATCAATCTAGCACTGTTCCCGTAATATGCAAAGTATATTATTGTTATAATACTCGTATTATTTACTGCTAATCTAACCGGTGAAATAGGCGTTTATCAAAAGATATACGCCAAGTCATTCCCAAATTTGCAAGTTACTGTTATCAATGGCACGTTTGTGATTATAACGAACAAAAGAAGATGTCAAAAACACATTCGCACTCCTCAAGATTCTCCCGTAAACCTAACTGACATATGTGGACAGCAGCACCGGTTTTAATTGATCGAGGCATCGGCATCTCCACTTTAATTAGCAGTGCCATACCCAACTACATTTACCATGCGATCTATCAATGCAATAACCGTTTCCGCCGACATTCGGCAGCACATACGTAACATCTACTTTTGGATATTTTGCTTTTAACATTCTCTCATCAGCAGAAGATGTGGGAGAAAAACTTCTGTAACTTTCCACACCGTAATTTTATAATTTGCAAAAGGAGTGCAACAGTTTCTCAGTACATCCCTAACATTTTGCAGGTTTCAATGCTTTTCGATGCATATTATGCATATTTCGACAATTTCAACAGTTATCAAAACGTGCATAGGTAATCCTTGCGACACACAAAATTTAACACTCTCTCATCATTTGGCCGGTTTAACTTTACTAAATCTTTTGCCACAAGGTCATCAGCAAGGACCAGATGAACTACACGTATCTGGATTGAATCTACACCAAACAAAAGCAACAATCGATGTGGCGACTGCCGTCAAAGCAATACCGTCGTGGAGGTCGTCGAGCTGAGTTGCACCGTATTAGTATTATTCCAAGCGAAACATAATCAAGTTTACCTACAAAATTAGGGTAGCAAAGTTTAATACGTTTCCTTCGCCAATTTTTTTAAAACAAGACAGATCGTGATTATCGTAGATAAGGTCACTTTATAGAAATAATTCTTCTTCTTTATAAACATGCTTCAATGTTTGTTTTAAATTAGCATTGCATCTGTGTTGCTTCTTTACCGATTCTGTGAGTGTAGTATTTCACTTACTGGCACTTGAATAACTACCTCAATAATGCGTTTCACGTTTCAGCAAGCGAATTTTCGCGTTATTTGTGGAGTGAAAAGTGCTCGAAAAGAAGGCAGCCGTAAAGCGGGTCGATAGTGGATTGAATGGCAACGGTGTTGAGCATGAGCTGAATGTTTTCGTTTTTCAAGATGGCTATCAGTTGCTCTTCTAATTTTTTTATCCACACGACGCACTACGGTGCGTAAAACACTTTGTTTGTGCAGCTCGTGTTTACGACAAAATACCGTTAACGATAGGTGGCACAGTCGGTCCATCCACCATTAGGCTCATATTTCCCAAGTTGTTCTTAGAACTTTGTTGTTAGTGAATTTTCTTTTCGTTAGTGCGACGTATAATGGCACTTCTTTTCACTTCCGATGTAAATTTGTATCGTACACCGCGAGTAAATTATGCGCGCGGTTACACCCAAATTCAACGAGGAAAGGCGATATTTTGTGATGGGTACTATTCCTGACCAGGTTTGTATAGAGGAAATTTTTCTGTTGTGAATTTTGTTCAAGTACTCAGTTTATGCTTAAATGTGATAGCCACTGTTCATAAAGGTCCACTATTTTATTTTATCACTATACATTATTTTAGGTCAAGCGTAACGGCTAAACGAAAACTGTTGGTCTCCGATCGTTCGGAACTGCCAAACACCATACGGGTGACCTTTATCGTGAAGAACGGCGCCCTGAAAAGCTGTAAAGGCTTAAAGCGAATCATAAAATTTACCAAGGAAAAACGGGAGATGGAAGATGAATTTTCAAGCAAGAGTCGAATGTCACCGGCACTTACGCATTTCAGCCTCACTTCGTAGTCAATGCATTGATGATGTCATTCGATCCAGAAACACGAGACAACAGAAGGGCCAGACTTTCTAGCCGGATACATTTTTTCTTCTGTTTTTCTCCATTCATTTTACAGATAGGATGCCCGAGAAAATCAAGACATAGCCAACACGCCATTGCTGTCAGTTACCGGCTGCGTTAGGACAACCTTGATCAACGATATTTGATCAACGATCCTTGTCGAACGGATGACAATATGGGCATGCTGTGCCATTGTAATATATGCTGCAATGTTATTTAATTTCCTACTTTTGCTATGTGAGTATCTATACAGTTGTTGTTGACCGGAAGCGCGTACAAAGTGGGTTAACGCGAATGCGATGGCCACCTCTGGTCGCTCCAGCCGCACAGGCCACCCCTTTATTCAGTGGAATAAAATAACAAAAAAAAGACAACAGGCGCATGGCGGGCGGGGGAACAGGTTCTTGATGGGCAAATCGAGAAGTGACAAAACGCAAAACAATAGAGGAGTGAGCAAGCGCAAATGAAAAGCTCATGAAGCTGCAGGCGAGCAGCGTGCACAGCTCTAGAAAGCGGCTTAAGGTATCCGCAGACTTCGGCTTCATACACGTTTGAAGCGACTGTCAAGCAAGGTTTGACGCAAGTACAAAGTATAAGTAGAAACCCTAATTCAATAAGTGTCATTCCCGTCAAACAATGTATGTGGGAAATCGAAAACTGTGTGACAAACACCTGTTTGTCACACAAAAACTCCGTGTTTGAAGGGGTAGGGGAAATCGTTCCTCTTCAAGCATATTTGAAGCCCTTTGGCCAATGCCAACGTGCTGACCACAGTGACGCAATGCAAAGTCCAACCATCCAGCCAAGTATTTCCATCAGAACAGTACCGATGCGGCGTGGAGAAAAGGGGCACTCGGCGAGCCATTGCTAAATTTGCAACTTACTATTGACAATGGCACGCTTTAATGACATTAAAGACTCTGCGAGCCACTGCTCTAAAAATTTGCAACTTACTATTGTCATTGGCACGCTTTAATGACAGCAGGATAAAACATTTCAGCTACGTAGAAGATTATTAGTGTTGTATCTCCATTATGTAATTATTTGATAAAACAATTACTAGACTGTGTCCAGTTTTATCTTGATGAATTATAATTGCCCAACAGAGTTCGGCAGATTCATGGCACTGATACAAAGCACAACGTAGTAAGAATTAGGGGAGTCGAAAACCAATTCCACTTTGTCTAAATCAACCAGTAAATAAAATCAATAAAAACCTAGGCCTCGTAATCGATTTATACTGCTCTTCGCAATTTAATTTAAAGTCGGAGGGTCTAAGAGAAATAATTAAACCCTCCTCAAGATTTATCTGTAAATCCTTAGTTTTAGAACCTTGTCAGTAATTGACTGATTTGAACGAGCATACGCTACCGGTGGAGCACATTGGAGAATGGTGATGTGTGTGTGTCTCAGCCTTTATTGTCCTGTGGTTGGTACAATTCAAGATCGTCAATACATTAGTTCACAATTTCACGAAAACAATCAAACAAAGTGCTACGTAAGTGACAACAAGGCAACATTTTGGCGCCGCAAAAAGGGCAAGCCGACCTGCACATCGCAAAGGGGCCTAAAAAAAGGATGAAGTAGCAAAAGCTGATTGGACAACTCCGCCCACTCCAAATGCCGATGGCGAATGGCAATTGCACAGTCTTTGATGGAATGAGAGGCCCCTCCTCCTCGATGTGAGGCACACGGCAGCAGGAAAGGAGGCATGTGCAAAACGCAAAAGGTGGAAAACGATGCTGCGTGTAATTTCTGGATGATGCCAAATCCAGGAGTCTTGGCTTACCGGATGTTGTTAACGTCCAAAGTAGAGAAAACAGCCAGATGCTTCTGCTTTATGGTGGGCCAGATATCCAACGGTCGACCGTTATTCCAACAGCGAGGCGTCGTATATCCAGCAGCATGCTCCACAAATTGCAGGAAAAAAAGAAAGATGCAGAAGATATGCTTCCATAATGAATCTCCATTACCCGATGGGCAAGCTCTCATTAAGAGCGCCGCGTTCAAGTAAAAAAATTCATACTTTGGCAAGGAAAAAACAGTGGGAAAATAGCGAGAAAAGAGGTACAGAAAAGTTCTAGATTTATTGGCCGCTCGGTAGCTGTGCAGACCAAGACTGAGTGCAGACCAATAGCATGTGATCGACTGTGATTTTTAAGCCTAGAATGCCAAGTTTTCAGAACGGAGGCTACGAGATTTTAAAACTGGACACGATGTAATCCATGTGTTATTATTACAACATTGTACCTGACTTTTCGCTTCATGGCGACAAACTGTGTGATCGACTGTGATTTTTAAGCCTAAAATGCCAAGTTTTCAGAACGGAGGCTACGCGATTTTAAAACTGGACACGATGTAATCCATGTATTATTATTACAACATTGTACCTGACTTTTCGCTTCATGGCGACAAACTGTTTCATCCGGAGTAATGCCTGTAGCGTCATACCATTAGGCATTAGAAGATGCCTAGCATTCGCTATAAGCTTCATGCTATAAACACTTCACAGGCATTGTACGAGTGAGACACGTTAACGTTGAACTGCGCGGCAGGGCGTTGCGAGAAATCTATTTCAGCAATATTTTGTTCGTATGTGCTGTCAAATGCCGGAAACGGTTATACAGTACATAGCCCCTGGTAAATACACACCGACGCTTCCATCGAATAACCCGGTGTTCTGTAGTTCCGGTAATTCACTTCTTACGTTTTCTGATCTGCTTATGCCTGTCTGGCTGTGGCCAGATAACGATCATTTAGGCTGAAATCTCCTTTTGCGATCTTCAAAGTACAACCGTACTTTTCTGATGGAGAGCATGATAGTGAACTTTGTGTCTTACACGCGCAACACCCGCGAAATATGGAGAACTGTAAACCGACAAAAGATTTAGGTTGTTTTTGTGCGCCGAAATTTAAACTACCTTTTGAAATTATCCATGCCAACAAACCTGGACCCAAATCACTTCCCGCTATACTCTGACGAAACATCAGCAATAAATTTCGGAATCGCTAAACTTTATTTTATAAACCTGAATGTTATCATGAGACTCCGGTTATTTAATGCGAAGGTGGCGTAATTTCTGTAAAAATACAGAGATACAGGTTGCTGTGGTTGATGTATTTCTCGTTGTTCACAACTCAGGTAATTTTTCTCCTCTAGGTCTTGTTCCGAATGTCAGCAATAAAGCGTTTTTCAGAATGATTCCCAGCATTAAATATTGTCTATTTCAAGCAAACCATCATTTATAGCGATAAGCAGACAACCATAAACACAGTAATGTCTAGGATAAACAAGCGCTACCGACAGCGTCCCATATTTGATCTTGCGGACACGCGCATTCTCCCATGCCAAATTGGTTGGTTCTGCGACCACAATCGGTCAGATGGCATGGCTGTACAAACGCGGCTACAAAAAAGATCTGATCTGTACGTCGTGTGTCTACAGACCTTACAGTTACAGATATGCATAAGGGCGCATCACACGATTAGGAAATTAACGTAACCTTTGCAAGCCACAATTTTCCCGCCAAGAAGCAGCGCTCGTACAGGGCTATGGAAACACTGACTGGCTATACAGTACAAATTGGCAGCCAGAAGGCAGTCACTAGATTTCGAACAGCGCGTCCCGAAATTCCCTGCCACGTAAAAATTTTAAAAGGTTCCACATCAAACCCTTTATGCTATGTAAAATAAGCAAGCAAGTCGTAAAAAAACGTGTACCAATGTGGCGCGGATGCTCCGATGTACGATAGCGAGTTAGCGACCTAAATGGGTCAACGCATTCACAAATACATTGACAGTAAATGCATGAATACCCGCACAATACCCATTAGTCATGGAATAACCGGGTTCACATTGGTCAGATCGCGGAGTCGTTGTTGGGATTGCAGTAGTCGTGCTCGACAAAGGATATGGTGAAGCAGTAGAAGGTTTTTCTAAAGTATAATATTTTTTATTAACGATCGCGCTTGATAAATAACAAAAATGCGTGACGTTACGTCCATAGTAGTACTCAGCATTGATTACGCAGAAAAGAAAATATGCATCACCATACTTGCACAACGATACAGAACATGTGGGCTGTGCTGTCCTCTGAAACGGCATCTACGAGAACCATTTCGTAACCATTGGCTTTATCGCACACGCAGACACTGGCGAATGAGAACCAGTCGAACGAGCATCGGCTGTGCGAAATCAGCGCACAGTCCGAGTCAAGGCCACACGATGCCGCATTTTGTGGCTCAATGCCGCTGCCAACCAAAACCAGAAAGTTGTTTAATATAATTATATGAAGGCGCAAATGAAACCAGTGGACTTACTAGGCAGGCATTTCGTACTACCGGGACCGTACAATCCACTGCGATGGCGATGGTCCCTTGTATGACTGGTCGGAATGTCGGGCTATCGCAGTAGCAGCCATACGATATTGTGGCCCCGTATAAGGCATCCGCGTAAACACGTCCGGAAGCCCTGCGAACGGCATTCGAGACAGAACAAGAATAGGCCTGGAAAAGCTTGACATTTTTCGATGGCGGTGTTGTCGTTTAGCGAGATGGTATAAAAATTATCACTGCACGAACTGATTGTTACCTGAAAAACGAAAGTGCTGAGCGTCCCTGAACAGTCAGTAAACTTGCTCACCCTTACTGCGCAGAATATGTGGAAGTACACGCATTTCATGGCGTAACATCTCAGTGCTGGATTCACATCCGATGCCGGTTGTTGCCGATTGTGTATCGCGCTATACGACCGTATTTACCGCATGACTTCCCAGGCAGCGATCTTTTCTTGTTATATGAATACTAAACATCTCTTGCAGGTGTTTGGCCTCTTCTGTTAGACCGCGGTAATCTCAGCTTCTACTCATCCAATTTGCGTACTTTAAAATGTTTTGAAGACCTCTCAGTCTGGCGGGTGATCTAAGACCAGTCTTGTTTTGCTATCATCAAATTATCAATGCCAGTGGTCACTAAAAAGCTTGTTACCATGGACGTCATAAGGCTAACATGGCTGGCCAGTTACCACATTATATACTGCATTAAAACAACAAGAAAAGCTTCGGCTTCGCCTCTGCGTTTCTTCTGTTCACGGACTGAGTGAACAGATATCTTCGGCCACTGCACTGGCAAAAGCAGCTTAATAGTTTGGCAATTTCAGAATACGGTAGATTGAGCAGAGACCTAGCAGGCGAGTCAAAATCAAAACAGAAGGGGCAAAAGGTTAACTATCCAGGGTGCTCGCCGCGGGCAACCATCCGGAACACTTGTCCGGCTTTGCCATTCTGACTTTGCGGGAAAGCGTAATATTTTAAAAATAGTCGTAAGCCAATATTCATCCGTGCTCAGCTTGTTATCTACATCCGTAACCTCTTATACATGCTAAGCAGACGACCACGATGATCGGGCGAACGGATGGTCCGATTTTGACGCGGTAAAGTGCGCCGGAATCGTCGTAACGTCGCGAGTGACATAGGGACACTGCTAATAATGTGCGCCTCAAGAGGGCAAGGCAACCCCCAAAAAACGGCTTGTTGCTATGGGCCTCCATAGACGTACATGAGCAAAATTTTCTTAGATTTCTTACGGTTAGGTTTCGAGTGTTTCGACTGTTTAGATTCCTTAGGATTCGAGTGTTGTTTATATATATGGTCTTGTTAGGGTTCTTAGGTTTCTTAGGTTTTCTTAAGTTTCCTTCTTTCGTTCTAAAATTCGCCTAATAAATTTAGAGTATTTCTCGCAATACGTTAAAAAACAGCAACAAAATATAGTTCGATTATAATTACATAATTATGTAAGGTATAATATTATTCTAATGATGCGTTAGAAGTACTAATTCAAATCGCTAGACTAACACACCATCGACCAAAACTAACTTTTCATCTACACATCTGCACAGTCAGTGTTCTGAAATATCATTAGTGTTATTGCTTTCAAAATGGTAATTATATTTTAACCTTCAAATGAGGAAAAAATCTAATCTGAGCAAAAAGACACGAAGTGCACGGATATGCAGTGGAAAACGACGAAAAGCAAGACGTGCAAAGCAAAATCATGAAGTAAGGAATCCCGTTTCGAAGGAAATCGAAGCCAGACCATCAAGCTCAAATGAAGTCCTCGGAAAAACAAGAAAAAGAACATCATCACAAAATCAGTTAAGAAAAAGATCAACGCTGGAAGCTACGTACAAACGGACCACAAATCGAGTTACTCAAAAGGTCAACGAAACAAAGCCTACAGAACTCGAAACAGCCGAACAACAGTCATTACGCAAAATGTTTACGAAAAAATTCCGAATTCAAAAGCGTTTCTCAGATTTCGAAAAAGAACTACGAAAATGGATTCGAGAACCATGGAGATATACTTCTTTCTTTAATCATATTTGCAACGAAATTCTACCGGATTACCAACAAATCTTAAACGAATCATGGAAACTTATTATGGTATCACAAAAACATCTTCTGGAATGCCTGTTCCATGGATTCAGGAACTGTTCGATTAATGTCTTTAAAGACACTTGCGGAATTTGCGGATCTAATTTTGTAGAAGGCGATCGTATACATCAGTCAAAAGATGAAGACAAAAGCAAGTATATGCTACATCGCTTATTCCCTGAAGAAATTAACGCTCCAGAATCCAAATTCAAAATCTGTGGCCAATGTCTAAACACTCTTAATGCGTTCCAAAAAAGCAGCCCACATGGAGATCCCATAACTGAAAACGTAACACTTCCTAAAGTCCTGGAAATCGTTAATAATCCAGCAAGTCACCAACTCTTATCATTAGGAAGAATTTATTCTTGCGTATACAAAGCAACAGATCCAATCCGAGCACAATACCAACATTTTCAGGTAAGTAAAGTAATATTCTAAATAATTATTAAAACTGATAAACAACGATAAAGGCCACCTGTTAATTTACTTTTATTATAACACTGTTTTCTTGATCAGATCTTTCTTAGATTACACACATCTTAAATTTTAAATTCAATTCTTACATTTTTTTCACTTCTTACATTTCTTAGTTTTCTTTCGTTTTTTCTCAGTTTTAGATTTTTTAAGGTTTCGTAGAAGTTTCTTTGGTTTTCTTAGGTTTCTAAGGTTTTTAGGTTCTTAGATTTCTTAGGATTCTTTGGTTTCTTTGATTTCTTTGGTTTCTTACATTTCTTAGATTATTATACCTGTTACATCTACCATGATCTTTTAGAGAGAGTCTTCCAAATTTGCTATTGCTGCTGTTACAATTTTAAAAATGAAAACGATAATATATGAACAGAGGTTCAAAACCACATTTAGGGTGACCTGCAGTACTGGAAAAATCCAGATGAACATTACAAAGGCCTGCTGGGAGCGATCGTACAAGCAGACACGGAAGTGACCCATCATTTACCAAGTTCAGTTATTGCAGCAATACAATGGTTGCGACATAATAATCCCTTCTACGAAAGATTTGCGTGTCTGGCCGAAACGCTTTGGCCTTGGATTAGTGCAACTCCTCAGACGGTAAATGGAAAATTTCTTCTTAGAGAAAATGATCTGGGTGAAGAAACGGAAGCTCTTATTGAACCAGAGTACATCGACAACGACGAAATGCTTGAAAATATAAATGCCGATACTGTAGGCCGATGCTTTCTCCGTGACCCCAGTGATACGACAGAATTCACAAAATCGATTACTTTAAAGTTATCGGACAATGAATTCGACTGCAAGTGCTTCCCCGTTCTATTTCGCTTTTTGGTAGAGGGAGGATACCACAAAGATAATGGAAAAATGGCTACTTGGCACCGAAATAAGTTGCTACATCGCAGTCCTAATTTCCGAAAATGCAAGATGTTTATTTTTGTACAGCTGGACCGGAAAACAAAAAACCATTTGTTCACGTGCAACAAATTTTTTATTAATAACCGGAAAAAAATGGTAAATGGACCAGAAAATGAAAATACTGAGTACGACAGCCATACACCCTATGGAAGAGAATTACCGCCTAGACTAATTGGATCCGCAAGTTACTGGGCTAGCTGCACTGCCGACATTTTTGCCATTTCAAATGCCGACTACCTTGGACAACCTCATATTTTTGTCACACTGACTCAAAACGATTCGTGGCCTGAAATACAGTTTTCATGTGAGAACAAACCAGGAACGAATGCAAAGACATATAACGAAATCAAACGAACACCAACAAGCGTTGCTGTTAATAACCCAGTTGAAGTTACTCTAGCATATCATCAACGATGGCTCGCATTTAAGCAAAGATTCCTACTAGGCAGCGAAAGCCCATTCGGAACAATTAAAGGTTACTGGTATAGACACGAGTACCAAAAGAGAGGTGCGATCCATACCCACCTTGTCATATGGCTGGAATCGGATACTACAGCTAATTTAATACACGCGCATTTTCCACAAGAAAACGATGCTCTTTCTCAGTACATACGTCAGCTACTTCTCAAGTTTCAAATACACGAACGCTGTACTCCTGAACGCTGCTTCCAAGGAGTTGCTGGACAAAGGCTGAGCAAATGTAAATACGGATTCCCGTTTCATACACCTAACCCAGAATGTAAGCTGGATGAAACTAAAGTTCGATACGAGTACCCAAGATTCTCAACAGGATGAAAGAATAGTCCCATACAACCCGAACCTTTTGTTATTCTGGCAGGGTCACATAAATGTGCAAAAAATAACTTCCAACGGATGGCAACTTTATCTAGCGAAGTATGTTGCGAAATCAGAGCCCAAATTAAGAATTCGAACAACGTTTCAAAATGCCGTCCAAAAACATTTGTCCACGAAGATTACCGGTATTCTCGAAGCATCACAACGATTATTGAGCAAAGATTTGCACGGATCATCTCTTCAGTGCGTCTACTTAACCGACGAAATTGAGGCAACGTATAAAACACTACGAAAAGGATTCAATCGACAACAAAAACCGACTGATGCTGATTATTACGACACAAAGTTCGAAAAATACTTGAAACGAAACGAACGCCTCAGAGATCTCACCTACACCGAATTTTTCCAATACTTCCTCGTCAGAACAACAGCAACACAGGAAGAAGAACAAAATGAACCACCAGAAGACGAAGAACTGCCCACTTTAAAATCTTACAAAACAAACCGATACTGGAATGCAACAAGTCCACCTGCAATCAATATACTTCAAAATATTCTGGAGAACTTATTGGCAGTACTGGAGAAACTAAGGTGACGAAACGGAGAGTTCCCGCTGTGACACGTTTCCGATTTGTACTGCCAGATTCAACTGACACCGACACTTTCTATCGTCAACTATTTCTGTCGAAAATCCCGATTTTCCGAAACGAACCCTATTTTCACCGGATAATTCAAGTAATACGTTCCTTGAGGAATGCATTATAAGAAATCTTATAGATGAATCCATTGTCCAAGACACATTTGGCAGAGCAGTAAGCAAAGGACTATCAATCGCAAAATACGGAGCTTGCTGACCTTTGCCTAAAGACGTTTCCAGATTTTACCGAAGCTACCGAAGATGCGTTATTAAACATCGAACAAATGTATACAGAAAGCTCGTTTGCATCCACAACCGAAAGGGAAGAAATTAACGATGAAAAATATTTCCCCAAACCGGCAAAACACCCAATAGAGCCAACGGGAAAGCAATTAGATATCGCAACCGACCTAATTTCCAGCATTACGGCTGGGACACAAACGCTGTTATCCATTATTGGCTGCGCGGGAACTGGAAAAAGTGTCATCGTAAAATACGTACATCACCAATTATCTGCAAACAACGTTAATGTTTGCATCGTTGCGCCAACCGGCACAGCTGCGAATATAATTGGCGGTACTACAATTCACTCATACTTTGGTATCGGAATCGATAACAAGCATAAAACTGAAAGAGACACAATAGAATATTGGAGAGCGCATCTAGTAGACGTCATCATTATTGACGAAATGAGTATGGTCACTCAAGAAGTCCTTACATCACTAAGCAGCTTATTACAAAGGTCAACAAGAGGAACCAGTGTTTTAAAGCTTTTGGAGGCGTGTCTATAATCCTACTTGGTGACCCTGCCCAACTTCCCCCGGTATCATTGGACCGACAAAACCATTCAATTTTTTTAGGGAAACATTGGTCAAAATTTAAAGTAACGACTTTGTCAACAGTCCACAGACAAAGCGATTTGGAATTTAAAAAAGTTCTGAAGCACCTCCGATACGGCAGCTACTCTGAGTGCGTGAAGAAGTCGTTGCAGGAAAGGACAATACAGCCGGTGAAATCATCATTGATCCCGATAACTATGTACCAATAATATGCCCACACATTGAAACGGCCATTGAATGGTGCGATCGCTATCTGACCGCTCTCCCATCAGATCAAATGAATTACGAAGCAAAAGATTATGGACTCAATAAAGAGCCCATGAGTGAAGTTGATAAAACCCGAGTTAAAAAATGGTGCAGCGATCGCTTTCCGGATCTGTTAAAAATAAAGCGTGGAGCAAAGGTCATGCTATTACGCAATATTGATGTTACTTCTGGATGGCACAACGGCACAATTGCTCAAGTTACCGACTACAACAGCAGAATCATAACCGTCAAATCGCTACAAACCGGCCAAACACTTTGCATACCACGCTTCAAAAATACCTACAAATATTTGGCAAAATAATCGGATACAGGGAGCAATTTCCTCTACAATTAGCGTATGCTTTGACAATTCACAAAATTCAAGGCCAAACTTTGGATAAAGTTATCATTGATATACGCAAACCGTGTTTCGAGACTGGTCAGTTCTACACTGCAGTTTCACGTGTCAGGTGCCTTAAAAATTTATTCATTATCGGACTTGCTGAAGAATCCATATTCATAGATCAGTGGGTTTTGGACCTTCTAATATCAATTGAGCAATCAGATATGTTCGCGACTACCGAATCAGCATCCGAGACCGACTTTTTGCCACGAATAAAATCTAACCAGAGCAAGCGAAAAAAAGATACCTACAACCAAAACGCAACTATACGAACCTTCAATACCGGAAGTGGAACTAGCCACGACCATGATGGTCCTACATCGTTTACAACTACCGACCAACCGATGAATGTGCCATTACCGCCTGCTAACTTATTCACAAACAATAACTACTGGAATAAACAATTACAACTGTCAATTACAGATTACAACGAAATCGTAAACCAAGGCGCACTATCTATAAATGCAATCGACGCTGCAATTTTTCTTCTACAAAAGCGAAATCACCAACGATCAAACATCGACACCGAAATTTTCTCCGGACTCGATTACGTCGCGAATTTCCAAAGTCCAGATTTTCAAAGCAACATTGCTCACGGTAATAAAGCAGTTCAGATTATCTTTACAAACGGAAATCATTACCAGACAATCTTGCGAACCGGTGACGTGTTCAAAGTCTACGACTCTCTTGACGACCAAAATCCGAATTCCGATATTGTCCAGCAGCTAAAAAGGCAACTACAGAAACATACCACGGATAAAATATTACTACAGTACCAATCCGTCCAACGACAAGAGAATGGCGTCGACTGTGGTCTATACTCAGTAGCATTTGCAACGGCAATACTGTTTGACCAGAATCCTGTTGATTTAACTTTGGATAAAGCCCTTATGCGAAAACACTTAATCTCATGTTTTCAAAGCAACACTCTATTACCGTTCCCAATTTGCACAAAGAAAACCCAACGCACCCGAAAACGAAACCTCGTGATCTAACAAGGTACTGGAAATGTTGCGCACTCTCTTGCCGAACAATACCGAGTATGTCTTATTTACCGGGCATACGCTAATGCTAATAACAATGAAACCTTAATATAATAAAAGGTCACAGCAGAATTATTTACTAGCGCTAATTGTCATTAGTGGTAAAATACCAGAATTAATGTTATACTCGTACCAGTACTTTGCCCGTACTAGTATAATAGTGTATTGATCATTTTGCCCTCAGCACAAATAATAGTTGCTATGTCACAGAAAACAACAAGTCGATTAACATCGTTAAATTTCAATCCTGTCCCATTAACAAATTAAAAACAACAATTTTTCTTGCTGTTTATTCCTGTTTGATCCATTTTTTTCCAAAATCAACGGTTTTTATTACAGATTAAAATCAACAGTTTTCTTTGCAGTTTCGCAACAACACCTCAAAATGTCAAAACAATTAACACCCGGAATCATTCGACAAATTTGTGAGAAAGGGACACCACCACCCGCGAACACCGTCTTCCAAATTGTCACCACAACTACAAAAGGAAATTGGACTCAGCTCACAATCAACGATGGACACACTCAATTATCCAGTAAGAACACCATTACACTCATCATTATATCCGCGTGCATTGCAGCAATAACTACATGTACAAGTCACCTTTTTGAGTCCACACGAATGCTATGCACGACAACCTTTCGCTCCCTGCACGTAGTTAGGCGTTTACATCGCCAAAGCCCGTGTAAATTCCCGTGTACAGCATCGGCAATTTACAAAAACCTTCTATAGATGTGAGGATCAAAAAGGATGTCTTATCGGAATCTTCACGTATCGAACTGACCTACATGAAGGTGATAAATTCCATGTCGTTTGGAACCCAAAATGAGTGAGTTCCGTCAGTAGTATTACTAATTGCTACTTTAATTCTTCTACCTTTGTTAACACGCTACTACACCTTAGTAATATTGCAGTTATCGATTAACAATTACTGCTTTTGAAATCCTGGAGTCGGACGAACCTAAAAGGGTCATTAAAGACCTGAAAATTCCACCCGAAACTACGGTTTTAACGGCAAAAGCGGCCGGATCCTATTTTAATGATTCAACTACAACCGCAGTCTCCGAACATCCAACGTACGCTTATAAGCCTTAGATAATTATCAAACGCATACCTATACTGATTTTAACCTACTATACCTAATTTCCGCTCTAATAAATTAATCTATCTAAGACTTAAACACAGCTGTACATACTTTACATAATTTACGTACTAATCGATTACCGTTACAGCCCAACTAAACTGACGGTTGTGTTCAAAATGCCTCCCCATGCTACCAGCAGCTTCGGAATATCTCGCTCGTGTATGTTTGCGGATAATACAGGAAGTATTATTGTTACCGCATTCGGCAACCAAGTCAACAAATTCGACCAAATGAAAATCGGACAAGTACGTCACTCTTACAACATTACATTATACACCAATATTCTTACACCATTTTTTTGAAAAACAATTCTCGAATAATTTCAGACATACGTCTTCACCAAGTACGACCTAAAGCGCATAAATGATGTTTCTGCTTTGACTCTCGGATGCAAAGATAATGATGACCTCCAAAATATGCCAAATCTGTCTACCCAAGTCTCTGTCCCAACATTCATATCCTGAATCCAAATATAGGTTTTATGAGACAAAGGATGAAAGGCAAAAGGAAAATGCACAACCGTTATCGAAAAACATAACTAATGTCAATGTAAATGTCACGACACATAAACCGTACTTTACCGCAATTTCCATTTTAAAAAGTACGATTTAAATTGAATTTTTAAAGGTACCGCTTAATAGTAATCACAATGCCAGAATTCATAAACAGAACTAAAAGTCTTAAGGTCAATCCTGGCAAGCGGCAAGGCACTGCATACAGTACACTCTGTACCGATCGGCACTAGCATGTGTATGAAACCTTTACTAATTGCATACTTCTATATAGTATTTTCTATTCTTCTATACAAGTATTTCTAAATCACGCTTCACCATATACTCGGTAACTGCTACGCAGCAGGTTGTACTGTTCTTTGAAACATAATAATAATTTCGAACTGTTTGCCGCGCAGTCCGCGAAATTCCATAATTTCTATAAATAGTTTACTTGTGCACGTACAGTTTCCAAATTTTCCCTAAGAAGTTTTGATAATGACAGTACCCCTACAAAAATAAAACTTCATATTCATCCTTGTGCTATGCATTTTTATCTTCAAAAATACATTTTCTTTGGAACAGACTACATCGGAATTGTCGAAAAAATTCAGGAAAAGCAGGAAAAAATTTTTAGCGGACGAACAAAGTTCATGAGAAATATCACGATTCGTGATCAAGAATGCTCCACACCAATCACCTTGTGGGGCCATTTAGTAAGTTTCATATTTAGTTACTTATTTAATTTTGTATTTAGTACCATATTTACTTTTGTTTAGGCCGAATACTTTGATCATGATTACATGTCGAAACCTGTCTACTTCAGCGGTATTGTATACAACGACAAGTACAAAACTCTCCAAACCCAGTGGAAAAAAACCTTTTTCCGTATTTCATTGACTGATCAAGCACAAACACTCCTCACATGGGCGATCTCTGTGGGTTTCATAGACGACGAGCTCGAATGCCCGGAAAACACAACACAAAGGAAAAGACCTCCAACACCGGATCCAAGCTCATCAAAGCGATCTACATAATACCATATATGATTTTACGTACACGAACTAAATCAGGAAACCGATACCGAATTTCCAGAAACCTAAACAACCTCCTCATATTATTACCACTAATTTCAGCATAAACGCCGATCCGATAACTGTGCCTTTTTTTTAACATACTGTGTCCAAGCCGGAAGAATAATCTCATTTTTTCACATCTATTCTATTAATAATTATAGTTTTCTTAGCATCTAAAATAACTCCGGAATTGCCGATCCGATAACATTTCAGCATACATGCCGATGAGATAGCTAAACGTTTTCTTTACTGTACTGTGTTTTAGCCGGAAGAATAATAGACGTGTGTACATTTAACTTTCGAAATTGAAGTACGCCGCGATAATACGTACGGATGTAGATCCCGTAAACTGGTTATATGAATACTAAACATCTCTTGCAGGTGTTTGGCCTCTTCTGTTAGACCGCGGTAATCTCAGCTTCTACTCATCCAATTTGCGTACTTTAAAATGTTTTGAAGACCTCTCAGTCTGGCGGGTGATCTAAGACCAGTCTTGTTTTGCTATCATCAAATTATCAATGCCAGTGGTCACTAAAAAGCTTGTTACCATGGATGTCATAAGGCTAACATGGCTGGCCAGTTACCACATTATATACTGCATTAAAACAACAAGAAAAGCTTCGGCTTCGCCTCTGCGTTTCTTCTGTTCACGGACTGAGTGAACAGATATCTTCGGCCACTGCACTGGCAAAAGCAGCTTAATAGTTTGGCAATTTCAGAATACGGTAGATTGAGCAGAGACCTAGCAGGCGAGTCAAAATCAAAACAGAAGGGGCAAAAGGTTAACTATCCAGGGTGCTCGCCGCGGGCAACCATCCGGAACACTTGTCCGGCTTTGCCATTCTGACTTTGCGGGAAAGCGTAATATTTTAAAAATAGTCGTAAGCCAATATTCATCCGTGCTCAGCTTGTTAACTACATCCGTAACAACCGTGACGGCATAAGGTTAAAAAACCTATGTTTGGGAGAACGGGTAGGCCGATTTCAACGCGGTCAAGTTCGCCAGAACCGCTGCAACGCCCCGGTGGATGTTACGCTATTACCGAGACGATGCGCCTCGAGGGGAAAAAAGGGGACCGGAAAGGAAAGTTGTTACCATGGGCCTCCATAGACATACATGGGCAAGTTGTTCCCATGTGCGTAAATGACACGACACGCCTCGGCCAGCGGCCTCGATGCGAACAAAAACAAAATTAATTAATCACCAAAAGCCGACGCCGATAAATTGGTTACGGATGTAGTCCTCCGTAAACTGGTTATCTACATCCGTAACCACGTATACACGATTGATAATGTAGCCAATGTTTGGGCGAACGGCTGAACCGATTCCGACGCGGCCAAGTGCGTTAAATTCGTCTCAACGGCGCGAATGTTCTTACGCTATTGCGCCATCGATACGCCCCAAAAGGGAAGGAGTAGCCCCAAAAAACAAATTGTTGCCATGGGCCCCCATAGACATACATGGTAAATACATTGTCTGTTTGCGGACCGCTCGGAAAAACCAAGACAGACCGCGGCCTTCGGCATCGGCACGTTACAAAGTATTGAAAATTTAAGAAACATGTGCAAAAAAACATGTGCAAAAATTAATCGCAGTCAATCCCACCAGCGTGATCGGTATACCTCGTATTCTTTCATATACGATATTTCTTAGATATCTTAGGTTTCTTAGGTTTTCTTAGGTTTCTTAGATTTCTTAGGTTTCTTAGGTTTCTTAGGTATTCTCAGGTTTCTTAGATATTCTTAGGTATTCTTAGGTTTCTCAGCTTTCTTAGGTTTCTTAGATTTTTTGGGTTTCTTTGTTTTCTTAGGTTTCTTAGGCTTTCTTAGGGTTTCTCAAGTTTTCTTAGATTTTTTCTTTCTTAGTTTTCTTAGTTTTCTTAGCGGCTGGGACCAATGCAATCAACCGTTGCGAAGTGTGCGTTGCGCAACAAACTTGCGCCGCAAAAGTTTGTGTACGGATGTAGATCCCTTAAACTGGTTATATGAATACTAAACATCTCTTGCAGACCTTCGGACTCTCTTGATTGTAACGCGTGATCTCCGCTTCTACTCAATCGATTTTTCTGCTTTAAATTGCAAAGGAATCCTCCCAGTGCGGGGAGTGTTCTTAGGCTCTTGACCTTTCGCCTTTGCGATCGCGGTAGGCCCAGTGGTCACTTAAAAGCTTGTTACCATGGATGCCATAGGGCTAAGATGGGCAGCTCTGTTGCCACAGGCATGATAAATTTGAACAAGAAACAGTTTTGGCTTCGCCTCTGCGTTTCTTGTGCTCCCCTGGCTGAGGAGCACTTAACAAATCACTTCGCCCAGTGATAAGCCACTACCGTAGCTTTTCAGATTCAGTAGAATTTAGTAGAAAAAGCAGAAGCTTAGCAGCTGTGCCATGAATCAAAAAACTTTAGGGGCAAAAGGTCAATACTCTACGATTCTCACCGCAGGCAACCATCCTGAATAAGTAGCTGTCTGGCTTTGCCATTCTGACTTTGCAACACAATCCAACACATGAAGATACGACGTAATTTTAAATAGTCGTAAGCCAATATTCATCCATGCTCATCTTGTTAACTACATCCGTAACAGCCGTGACGGCCTTTGCTAAGAAAATTATGTTTGGACGAACGGGTAGGCCGATTTTGACGCGGTAAAGTGCGCCAGAATCGCCGGAACGAAGCGGGAGATGTTGCGCTGTTGCCGAGTCGATGCGCCTCGAGGGGCAAAAGGGGATCGAAAAGGAAAGTTGTTACCATGGGCCTCTATAAACGTGCATGGACAAGTTGTTTCGATGTGCGTAAATGACAAGACACGCCTCGGCCACCGGCCTCCATGCGAACAAACACCGAAATTAAATATACAAAATGTAGGATATCAGATATGTCGTCGATGCAATGTTCTGAACCTCAATGAAAAAATCTGCAGGCCGTCCGCGGGCTAAGCCGGCCGAAAACTTTGATTTGTCGCTCTGGCCAGCAGAAGCATTCAACCGCGTTGAGTGAGCCGGCTAAGGACTTCAGCAGGCCGTCGGTCAACTGATCGGCCGCTCAGTCGGCCATTGCCGTCTTTCACTCGCCGGGTAAGACGTACCTCATTTGTACGTGGCTTTGTGCTTCGACAAGATGCACCACCCAAGCACGAAGCCGGATCATACAAATGCTAATTACAATTTACAGGTCACTCGATTTAACAAGCACTTTTTCGAATTTTTTTCACGATGATTCAAAAGTTTTTAATCTTCGTTTAACTGTGAGTTACCACTGACTTGAACTGAACTTCCTACCCGAAATTCCAGATTTCAGTAGCCGGTATACAAATAACTCCAAAGGAAGCGATGGAAAAAATGGCCAGTGTTCCCCAGTTCATCAAGTCACGGTTGGGCGGAAATGTGATGATTCTGGAAGGATACGAGTATCTGTGCGATTCCAAAGGAGGCTGGCGTTGTCGGCGCACGAGGGGGCCCACCAGATGCAATGGACGGCTGCGGTTTCAAGGCAATGTGGCCGTTTTCAGCACGGATCATAACCACGAACCTGCGGAGTCCCTGGCCACCCCGGCCAGCGAAATCATTAATCCGGAGAAAAACATCGAAACCCGAAAGGAGAAAGCGCGGATACAACTGATAGGGTCGCTGGACGAGGAATTCAATGCAACTGTGCCGTCGGCACTACCGGTGACGGCAACGAACCGCGTCGGCAATGAAAGCGCCACGGCAAATGCGACTGCGTCTACTGATGGTGAGTGCTTTCGTAGCTGCTTTGATTGGTTATTTTGCATTCACAGCTTTCAGTTTAACAGCGGATTTCTGGATCTAAAAATTTAAATAACTAAAAGACACCAACGCGGCGGGTGTTACATCTGTAGACAGCTGCGGAAATTAAGCGTTTCTGTTGGGTCTGAATTGGAGTGCCCAGCTTAATTTTCCGAGTTTGTTAATTATATTGAATTTTCGATTGTTGATGAAATTTTTTGGGAACAGCCTACCTATCCTCTGTTGAATGACACATCCACGTAACGAAAAACAAAAAATTGATTTTGTGCAGCATTGGTAAACGTCAATAGAAAAAATTCCACAAAGGTCAATTTTGTTCAGTTCCAAGAAATGCACTTTATTGTTCATTTAGGTGCCACAGGCGATAAGTCTTACTCCAGTTTTAAACCACAGATTTTAATTTAATCTTAATACGTTTTTGCAGTATGGGTTTTTCACACTTGATATAATATCTTATTACTTGTAGCATCGTACATAATAGCTCAGTATTAATACTGAGTGTTAATCGCACTGAATATTAATACCCGTTCGATGTGGTCACGTAACAGGATTTTCAGAAACCAGGATTCTACTCATAATAATAATAATTATTGGTTAATGGTTACTGTTGCCTCTGCACAGGTCACTCAGTGACATTCACAGCCCCGCGTTTCGCAGAAGAGGCTGCATCGTACGGCGATCCGCACACGGCCGAAACGTCAACTGATCAACATTCCGGAAGCCGTTCCGAAAGCGTGGAATCAATTTCTTCTGACTCGCAGTCTGAGCCACGGTCGACGAGGATCATAACAGGCGGTGTGCAAAATGCGGCTAACAATGCCGTCAAATGCTCTCCGCGTTACGACGAAGCGAAATTTGGTATGCACACTTCTTTACGTAAAAGCCAGTACAGAGTACAGCAAGTACTGTAATTACAGTAAATGTAAAATACAGATATGGAATTATTTACTTCGCAGTTCGCAGAGGACTAAGTATTGGTATTTACTTCTCTAAATTTACGGGAAATTCAGTGTTCCCAACGCACCGCTGCCATTAAAACGATGCACTTAACTTAAACGTGTGAAATTAACTTGAACGAAAACCGGTTAGTACTCGTATTTCGTAGCTTACTGGCTACAGCCGGTTGCGCAATAATCGTGCAATAATCGTTCTCAAATGCACAACTCTGAATTTCCCGTAATATAAGGCAGGAAAAACTAAAGGTCCCTTGCCAGGAACTTCTGCGCTTCTGCACTGTTAATGAGCATGTAAGTATAAGATCTGATCTTCACGCATGAAAAATTCTGCCACTCAAAAATTATGACTTTTGTAAGTCATGAATTGTAAGATTAGAGTATACGTACACGTTCACATGATGGGCGTATTACATGTGAATCGTACGGATGTCGCATACGTATACTCCCCGTTAATGATCATTTTATTCGAAGATAAGGAAGTGGACATGTTAAAAACTTTCCTGATTAGGTGATAAAAATGCTAACAATATACTCAGTTTTTTGCCCGTGTATTGGCTACTTATTTGTAGTACTGTGTTGTCGAGTCAACTTGGCACCTCTTTTTACAGTGAGTCATATCCGCTTAGCGTATAACTCACTGTACGAAAAGGTGCCAAGTTGACTCGACAACACAGTACTTATTTAGTGGAGTATTCACATGAAATTCGCTGCATCTCATCGTTGCGCTTATATCTATAGTTCCGTACATTGCGGCCATGCTGGAAATGCTGCCTCTGGATCAGAAACAGCAGTACATGCAGGCCATTCGCAAAACGATGGTCCAGCTGGACATGAAGGCGGTGGAGGGGGAAGTCCAGATTCAAGAATAGTGTAATCGTTACGCTCTTGGAAGTTTTTGTGGCTATTGAAGTGGCTTTTGCGGAACTCACATTAATAATATTGTTTTCCATGGATTTGCCAGGGTAATATTTAATAGCCTTGTCGGAATCAGTACATCGGATTTTTATCTGCATAGCTGTTTGGTATTTCTTTGCAAAAATAGTGTTCTCATGTTTGTAAGCTCCTGGCTAAACTGAACTTTTTAGTGAAATACGTTTTTTTTAAAAAATCGCTGCACAAAATGCTTCTGTATAATTTGTGTGAATCTAACTTTTGTTTTGTAAACATGTGCAGCTTTCCGACTGCGATAGTTTTGGTACGATTTCGAACATGGTTTATTATGACTGCGATACTTTTAAGCACGCTTTATTATGGCTTCCGGAGACCTGCTACTGTATATTTCGAGTTTTACGGGGTTCATGTGACTGGTACGACTAAATATTCCTGCTAGAAGCTAATAAGTAACCGTTATAATTTTGGGCTGGAAGCCTGGGAGTGGTGTGTTAAATTACGTAATAAAGCGAAAAGTCCTGGTCTACATAAGTTACCAATCTTATGGTTAATCTTATTTTCACGCCATGTGCAAAGCTCTGGAAAGGTGAAAAACATCAGCACAATCTGTAAACGATCAAAACTCGGTAAATAACTATCCAGTTCTCGTTAAAATCTTCGCTGAGCTCCGACTGGCGAGTACCCGGACTCGTTTACCATTAAATTGTGCTTCACCCGAAAAAGTCTCCAGTATTCCCTATACCTACCGGTAGGTTGAAATCTGCAGTGAAATATTGTGATAGTTCACTATGTAAACGTGTGTAAAGGAAATGATGGCGGGAAATTCGATGCAAGATGCGGCGCCAGAGACCAGTAGGAGCTGAAGCCGAAAATCTTACACCGGGAAATCGCACCATAAGCTCATGGCCATGAAGTGATTAAAAGAAAACATTCGTACCAAGAAGGTTACACCAAACTCGAAAATTAAAACGCTATACGTACATTTGATCTGTGCGCCGCGCTCTATCACTGCGATAGCTTATTTTCGTTTATCGCTAGCTCAGTCTAGCTGTATCATACCCAGTTGTAACTATTTCGATGTCCTGAGCGGCCGAAACCGTTCCGTTCGCTGGTTTTACAAGAAAGTAAGTACCGTTGTTCAAACACGCGCGCGATTAAATGTGCTGCTAAGCGCTAACGAAGCTAACTACTTCTACTGATACATAACTGAATTCGCACCGATAGTGTTAATGTACAAGTATGTAAAAAAAACGAAACACACACTTGTAAAGGAGTTGTACTAATCTTCGTGATTAAAATCGCGTTCACGTATTGCGGAAGTCATAATTACAGTATACGGATACACAGTACATATAATGCGGTGCTATAGAGCCCTTACTTGCATTTTGCAACTGCACGACGGCTTATATTGCAGGTTTTGTTCGAATATGTGTTCAATCCAAGAAGGTTTTGCGGTGATGCGATAACTGAAGCACCTTGAGCGGCGGCATCGTTGCGCAGTTTCGGCAGTGATGATGGCACTCATGGCAGTGACCTGGTAATTTGGTGCCAGATTGACTTCTGCTTTATTTCAGTCGGAGAGCACCAATTTTTAAGTGCTTTGTTATATGCGCTCTTTAAGCTTAGCTAAAAATTCCCGAATAATAATTGCAAACTTCGTTTAGTTATGGCTGGTTAAAGCTACAGTATCCAATCAACTGCTTATTCGCTCAGTTAGACCGCTTCAGCCTAGTACTCGTATCACCTGTAATTATCGGCTATCTGGTCTTCGTTGACATTTCAATAAATATGCTCGTATCGCGCGAGGTATCACGAAATTCGGTGGAGCTGACCATTTGAAAACTGGAATACGTTAAGCATTAAGCGTTCCGTATTTCTTCTCTTACTCCCAGCAGCCTTCGAACTTTTGTTAGTATTCGATTAGGGTTTTATTCCGCATTGTGGAGGCATTGGAAGATGCCTCCCGTGTTCCCCAGTTACTACATCGCAGAAGGGCACAGATGTGATGATTCCGGATGGATGCGAGTATCTGCGCGATTCCAGATCCAGAGGAGGCTGGCGTTGTCGGCGCACAAAAGGGCCAACCAAATACAGCGGAAGGCTGCGGTTACAAAATAATAAGGTCGTTCAGCAAGAACCACAACCACGGACCTGTGAACTGTTCCTTGGCCATCGCCCAGGCGATACCGATCGACGGAACCAATATTCCGAAGAAGAACATCGAAAACCTAAAGAAGAAACCGTGGATACAACTGTTACGGCCGCTGGTCGAGGAATTCAAAGCAAGTTTGCGGTCGGCGCTATCGCTGACGGCAATGAACCGCGTCGTAAGTGGGAACGCCCCGGCATCTGCAGATGCGCCTGCTGCTGGTGAGTGCTATCGTCGTCGTTTTCGTTGGTTCTTCTGTATTCGAACGATTTCAGTTTAACTGCGAATTTCATGACTCAGACTTTCATTAACTGAAAGGTACCAACGCGGAAATTGTTACCTCTTGCAGCCAACTACCTACATAAATTGATTGCTTGTACTGAATTTGAAATGGAGTGCCCAACATAACTTTTCCGAGTACTAATTCCCGATTCTTTAATGTCAATCAATTTTTTTGGACCTATCCGCTGCTGAATTAAACATGGATGCGTCAACAAACAGAAATCAAATCAAATCAAGCACAGATAAACGTTAATAGAAACAATGTAATCAATTTTTTTAAAAATAAGTCAAGGTCCGAGTTATTACTGAATTCCTGAATTTCAGTATAAATTTTTCGGAACAGTAAACTACTGAATGATACATCGACATGATAAAAAATAGAAATAAACACTAACTATAAGCAGCCTTGCGTGACCTGAAAAAGTTGACCTTTGGTAAGTTAAACGTTTGTTACGATGACCTTTACCAATGCTCAAGTCCCGGTTGCTGCAGCAACCAAATAACTCCAACTTCCTTGTTAATTTACAAATTTGATTTTAATCGTAATATGTTTTTTTGGGTTTTCAATTTATTGTACCATATTCTTGTTATCACCGCTCAGGTTTGTCAAGTGCTGAGTGCAATCGAGATTCAGGTAATAAACGAGCAATTTTTAGTCGCGTAACAGGATCTGCTATACCAGGAGTCTAAATGGTTACTATTCTCCTTGCGCAGGACACCAAGTGAAACCCACAGCCTCCCATATCGCAGAAGAGGTGCCTAATAAAGGCTTATAGGAAACGGCTACAATGGCTGCAACAGACACTCGGCACGTAGCCGGAACTTCAGCAGTACAGCATTCCGGAAGCCGTTCGGAAAGCGTGGAATCAATATTTTCGTACTCGCAGTCTGAGCCGCGGTCGGCACGGAACATGACACGCGGTGTGGAAAATGCAGCTAATAAAGCCGTCAAATTCTCTCCGCATTACGATGAAGCGAAATTTGGTATGCGCAGTTGTTTAAGTAAATACCACTGCAGTACTGTGCAGTAATTATAGTAAATGTAAAATATGATATGTATTTTTATCTTGCAGGGGACTATTGGTGCTTGTTCTTTTCAATTATGGGAAATTTAGTGTCCCCACGAACAGCTGCCGTTAACACGATGCACATGTTAGCGTGAAGCTGACTTGCCCCAAAACCGGTTTAATACAAAGTAGTAATCGTATTCAGTAGCTTGCTGGCTACAGCCGATTGCGCCATAACCGTGCTCACTCTCAAGAGCGCACCTCTGAATTTCCCGTAAGATAAAACAGGAAAACTAAAGGTCCCCTGCCTGCCTGCCAGGAACTTGTGCGCTTTTGCACTTTTGTTGATTATCAGGCACGTATAAGGTTTGTTCTGCTATCTGTATGCATGTAGAATTATGCCACTCAAAAATTATTACTTTTGTACGTCGTGTATGGACTTAGAGCCTAAAACTCTAATAGTATACGTATATGAGTTACATGACAGGTGTATTACACGTGTATTACCCGTTAATAATAATTTTATTCGAAGATACGGGAGCGCCCGTGTGACTAGTTTTCCAAATTATGTAATAAAAATGCTAGCAGTATATTTACACTTCGCCCGTATATGGCAGTTAGTGCTTATTTAGTGGAATCTCCATATGCATTTCGCTGTATATCGCCCTTGCCCTTGTCATGTGTAGTTCTGTACATTGCGGCAATGCTGGAAATGTTGTCTCCGGATCAGAAACAGCAGTACATGCGCGCCATTCGCAAGACGATGGTCCAGCTGGACTTGCAGGCGGTGGATGTGGAAGTCCAGATGCAGGAGCCAGGAATAGTGTAATCGTCAGGATCTTGCAAGTTTTTGTGGTCTTCACTCACACTTATTAGCGTTTTCCGTAGATTAGCCAGGGTAACATTTTAACCTTGTCGGAATCAGTAAACAAATGGGATTTTTATCTGCGCAGCTGGTTGGTGTTTTCGCTGCACATATAGCGGTCGCATTTTGTAAAGTTCGTGGCTTATCTGCATCTGTACTTTTATTTGCATGTGGTTTTAACAAAGCGATTGTTTTTGTATAATCTGTTTGTATAGATCTATCTATCTTTTATGTTTTTTTAAGCATGAGCAGCTTCCCGATAACTTTTATTACAATTCCGAACACGGTTCATTATGGCTTTTGGAGAACTTGATACATTTTGAGTTTGGGGAGCTTATGTCTGTCTGTTTGGGGAATTTTGAGTTTGTGTCCGAGTTTGGGGAGTTTATGTGTTCAGTACGACTAATGATACCTGCATTTGCTGCTAAGAACCTTTATCATTTTGGCTGGAAGTCTGGGACTAATCTGTTAAATTGCGTAATAAAGTGAACCGCCCTGATATATCTTGATAAATGTTAACTCATAGCTAAATATTCATAGCTCCTGAAAGGTGAAAAGCATTAGCACAATCTGTAAACGATCAAAACACGGTTAACAATCAATCCAGTTCTCGTTGAAATCTTTCGCTGAGCTCCGACTGCCGAGTACCCGGACTCATATACCATTATGCTGTACCCGAAAAAGTTCCAGTGTTCCCTTTAGGCATGGGTTCCCAGTTAACTTAACGAACATTACTTATTGTGTAGTTTATTGTGTGTAGCGTAAATGACTGCGGGAAATTTAATACACGATATGGCGGCACGGACCAGTAGGGAAAAAGATAAAACATCCTACACCGCCAAATCGCACCATGAGTCCGTGGCCATGAAGTGATCAAACAGAAAGCATTCGTTCCAAGAAGGGGTACACCGAACTTGAAGAGTGCTAAATCACATTGCTACTCTTGATCCGCGCTAGCTCCATCTCTGGGACAACTTATCTTCGCTCGCTATCTCATCTACTGTAGGTCTGTAGCTTTAATTTGCTACACTATTCTCCCTGCCTGACGGCTGTCTCCAATGGGTTGACCGCGGCGTCACCCCCATCGTAGATTGTAATTTTTTATGCCCTTTGCGGCAGAAACCGTTCCGCTGTATGGTTTCACAAAAAAACATGGTTGTTCAAACAGGCGCGCGATAACATATGCTGCTAACACAGTATTTATATTGGGTGATTAAGCGCCCTTGCTTTTTATAACTGCGCGACAGTTTGTTATAGCAGTTTCTGTTCGAATTTTATGTAGATCGACGATTGTTCGCGCATGTTTCATAAGCAGTCAGCAAACGCGTATACGGCATGCGATATCGCATCTCAGCTTGTATCTGAATATAGGGGGCAAAACCAGGCTTCTTCCACCGTTCACCTGTACTGCTGCCGTCAACCGACTGGACTTCGATGTTGTGGCTCAACATGGCGCTTATGTACCGCGCCAGATTTAACCATATGTAATGCCGTAACGCCATTCTCCAGGCGGGTGACGCCAGCAATACAGGGGATGCGTGGAAGACGCCTGGTCTTGCCCCTTATATACATTTAATCACTTGTAATAAGATGCATTGTATCGTGAACTTATTGTTAACTAGATAATTTACGTTACGGGAATTCATTTGCGTGATATCTACGTTTTCCTGTCTGTCTTCGTTAACGTACGTACTGTAAATCGCTAAAAATCGCCTCATGTACAGTCTGTAGATGTGTAACTTTTTTAACATATTTCTTAACCCGTTGACGGGCATTGGTGTCTGGAAACGACAAGAGGTTTTTGATTTTTTTCCCAGCGATCGGCAACAGTTATTCGTTGTCCCATAACGTATTAAGCAAAATGGGACCTTAAAACAGCAATAAAAACACAATTTGAACTTGTGTCTTAAGTTAATTAAGAACAATAGGTGCGCGAAAATCGCTAATTTTGAACTTTCTGACCTCTCGTAGGTCTTGCTGATTAACTAATTAGTGGATGAATAATTAAACCCGAGATAAATCAACAAGGTATAACTGGCAACCCTTTATTCAAAAATGTCTTACACAGAATCTAAAAGCTGAACCATAGATGACCACAGTCCCTCAAAAACGTGTGTCGTCTGCCAACACCATTGCCCATGAAGGGTTGTGAATACACGGGGGGGTGCACTTTCGACAGATTATTTTCATTACGTAAACAGAGTAAGTTACTGTCGGTTCGGACGCAAAACATGCGCCATGTGGTTTTGGTTGTCGAAAGCTGGCAGAAAATGGGGTTGCTGAACGGCACCCCGGGCGGTCGGAATGGTGGTCCTGATGCGTTAGTCCTGACTGTAATTTTACCGCCAGTGTACGTAGCACTGTAATTGGCTGCACAACCCTGCACTCTGCTGCTCTCTGCCTTCGATACGAGTACCGAATACCGCTTGGGCAAGCGAAGCAGCGCAGATTTAAAGAAACATGCGAATTTTCAGTTTTGACCAGTCTCGGGCGACTGCAAGCTGTAATGACCACCTTAGTGATGTTGACCTTTGCGATAGCTTTATGTAGGTTACATCCGGCCGATAATGTGTTAGAAAAGTGCGAATGACCACTAATATTTGGTTCGGCGCCAATCGCCTTTGCAGCTGGATTATACCCGCCGCTTTCCCCATTCCCACCACTGCGGCTATACCAGGAAACGTGCAAGTCCGAATGGTGCACGCAGTGTAAAGGCGGCTCGGCGTGTTTAAAAAATAAAATGCAGCAAGTGCAATGTTAAATTGCACAAAGGCTTCTTGAAGTGCCGTATGAGAGAGTGATGAAAGTTTGCAAAGGAATATTGTCAGCATCGCTTGTTTTCTATATTGTTTTGTATGTGTAGTAGTGGTCAAAATGCAAGGAAACGCTTTTTAGCAGTTTTTAAATTTTTACTGACCAGTGGTCAAATTGTTGACCACTTCTATACTCCTGTTTTAAAGTACTTTTTTTGAGCTATTTAATGAAACCTTTGTTTTAACTCTATCCCTATTAGACTAATTATTACAAAATTAGGCGTTTTTATGCTGTAGACCGTCCATGGGCATTGGCGTTGGCAAACGACATAGTCACCACCGCTGACCTATGGTCAGCACAAGCTCGCAAAAAATTCCCATTCTTAATTGAATTTTTTCATTGGGAAATCCCGATTTTCAATAGAAAACGCGCACTCCTTCGGGTACCGCCCGCTGGAGGGTTAAGTAAATACAGCCTTTTCTAATAAGACTTTGTTAAAAACTGTTCTAGAACCTGGCACAATTTCAGGATTGTAAAAAATAAGTGGAATAATGTACTATACGGCTTTCATACTGGAATTTAATTTATGTACGTATAACCGCAGAATAAGTAAGATACCAGTAAATTCAGCAATTTTTCTTCTGATTTGGCAAGAAGCGATGAACAGTCACAAGATCTACCGCTGCAGAAAATCCCAAAAAAGGGTAAGGCATGAAAAACATTGGCCTTAAAGCTACTTTCCATTGTACTTTACTATTAAAGCCGCAAGGATAAAAAACAAACCATCCTTAACCAATTGTCGGTAAATCATTAAATTTTAAAATTTTGTCAGTAACTGACAGATTTGGAGGCGCAGCACCGGTTTAGGCAGTCGCAGCGTCGGCATCCCCACTTCAATTGACGGCGCCGTACCCAAGTACATTTACCCGGCCGGCGCTCTATCAAATGCGGTAACCGTTTCCGCCGGCATCCGTGCCGTATGTACAGTGTACACCACGGCGCGTAAACTAATGGAAATTAATTACTGCAAGAATTTCTATTGCATTACCCGGAAAAACCACACGTGAATGTGTTTGTACAGCCGCTACCGTCCCTAAAACACGAAGGCGTGTTCTTTAGCTTTTCTTCTAACACCAGTGTGTACTGTACATTGGTGCTACACGGTAGCCTCGAGTAATCCACTAAACTGTCAGCTATGCACAAATAAAAATGACTAAAAACCGGTAAAAATCAGAAGTTTTTTGTTACACAAACCTATCGTTACGTTGGCGCTTAATATAATTAATTACGATTTTTTCTCCACTGACGATTTTAACCTTTTCTGACGGAATTATTTTACAATGCCGCTGCAAGTTGCCCTGTCTATGGCCTGCGTCACCGCCATTTCTGCATTCTTGGTTGGATTTTTTCACTTTTTGGACAGGTTATGTAAGACGCATAACTGGACACGGAAGGCGCGCCGTGGACTGCCGCCCGGACCACACGGCTGGCCGGTGTTGGGTAACATGCTGGTCATGTGTGGCGAGGCGGTACACGGGCGTCTGCAGGAATTAGGAAAGAGATTCCAGGGAATGTTTACGTTACGACTCGGTCCAAGGTAAAAATTAAAAAATGTTAACAATGTCTCGTAATACGAACATTTTCGCAGTATATAGTGAATGCACTTGTTGACAGCTTCCATAAAGGTCACCGCTCAGCATGTACATGATGTACTCGTATTAGTATGTTATAGCTATAGACTGATGGTTCAACGGACTAATTAACAGTTTTTTTTAAAAAGTAACTCGATTACAAATATTTTGCTTAAGTTATTATTTTTGCTTTTTTGTGTTATATTAATAAAATATTTATCATCTTAAGAGTCAATAAGATCAAGCTCGATTTCGTTCCACTGCACGCCAGGCCCCCCACGCATAGTCAACTTATGCAGTATTTGGTAACGGGGGACGTTATGAGAGATAACATACTCATTTACGATAAAATATTTTACTAGTTGGTGCATGTAATTGTTTCACGAATTTTCACGCTCGTGGTTTTTAAATTCATAATTTTCTGTCACAAAACACTAACCATTAGGTTTAGTTTTGAGATAGATTTAGTTATCATAATCTTATCAGCGGTTGCAGTGCTTTTAAACGTTTTATTTATAACGGTTAATTAAGTGATCTTTAGTCAATGAACAAGTTTTTGTAATAACACTTCACATCGGAACTGCAGTAATTAAGTTAAAATCTCTGATAAACTAAACAGTTAAGAAGAATATACTGAGACAGTACAGTTTCAACCTGATTGTACTCGTACAGTTTTTCTTCTTTCAGATTTAAGCTTACAAATACATTGTCATGATACTGGTAATATTATCATTCATATATCTTGGAATATTCGCAGGAAAACGCAGTTTAGAATTTCTTTATGAAATACTCTACATTTATTAAGTCATATTTATTATTATTTATTAAGTAATTTTAATGAAGTGTTATTAATTACTGTTTATTAAGTGATTTTAATGAAGTGTTTCCCGCAACGTTTTCTAATTATCTTGCGCTTTGTTAAGAGAAAAATACTTAGTGATATTAAACACTGTTATTTATCAATAGATACAGAAATTATAAGTGACGTTTCTGGAACAAAATAAAATGACTTAAGAAGTAATAAATGGTTTCCTATAGTTTTACAGATAACAGATTGTTTAAAATTTAAAATCAGTCAAGGCATTTCGAGTTGAAAACTGCATTAGTGGCAATTTACTCAAGCATAATTCGATATTTAGTTAAAGGCATCTTCACGAACCAGGTTGGATGACCTTAATGGATGACGCACATCTCTTGTGCGTATTGCATAATTTCAGTTTACAAAAATATTCCTAACAGAAAAAAGAAAAGTCGACAGTTTAGAATTATTATAAATTATTTTAGATTTTAAACACCTGTTTGTAATTTGCAGGAAGGTAATTATGTTGACATCCTATCAGCGTTTCCGCGAATTCCTCGTTGACCACGCATGGGAATTCGCGGGTCGGCCTCCGGAATTGCATTTTGATGGTGTTCCCGTCAAAGGTAACGTTTTTCTCTCCATTATTTGTCTGCAGTGACATCTGCAAGAAAACCCTGCTTCATTTAATTAGCTGCGCGTTGCCCGGCCCATGCAGTTACCGGGAACTCTGTAGTTCAACAGAAATGTTATGTTATGTTAGCCTAACAGTAACTACAAGGTATTTTGAAATTCTCGGAAAAACAGTTGCTACACCCACAGCAGTACGCTTTAGCAAGAACTGGTTTGCGTATTTACTTGCTGTTAGAAAACTGCCGATTGAGAGCGTTGTCAATAAGCCTGCAGTCACCCAAAAGTTTTCGCAATCGATAAACTGTCAGACGTCGCCTAAAAAGATTTTGCGCGCCGCTGTGGTTTTGGCAAGCGACAGTATCGGATCATAAACAGAGTTCGCACAAATTTTTTTTTCTCGAAATTCCCGGAACTGTTTTTAAGCCGTAATTTGCGTAGCACCGGTGCTCGATGTCGGAAAAAAATTTCCCTTTTGGTTTTTTATACCGCACAGAAACTTTTGCTTAGACTTTGTTGAAGAGAGATCTCTGTATGCTCCGTGCCAACTCATGGTCTAAGCTACGTGGTCATGACCTTTCAGTCAGCCATATATTGCCACCCACAATATTTCCAATGATTTATTGACCTTTCCGTGCTATACATACAGGATAAAAGGCTAGGATAAATAAATTCTTATTAGATTGGCAAGGCGTTTGGTTGAACATTTCATATACGCAGGTTTTGAAAGACCTCGGCAATCCCAACAGAAACTCCCGTACTACTTGATAATTATATATCAAACCATGTACTGAATATCAAGCCTTGTACAGAGTACTTTTACAATACATTCACTAAGACTTTACCCTCGAATTTTCAACATTATCGGAATTAGTTTCAAAATTTCAGAAGAACGGCAAAAACAATAAGGCTGGTTTAGAATCGTCTTTCGTATAACTTTGTAGTAGAAATCTTTCTGCAGAAAGATTTCGCGATTGATTAATCGACTATTGCGCATGCAGAACGTTCCCCGCTAATGTACAGAAAAAATTAATATAAAGTATTGTATCAGCTGTATGTATTTAAGTCACTTGGCTGCAAAATTTCATAAAGCTATATTAGTACAGATAGAAGTAAGCCAAGTTACAACAGTTGAGTTACGTTAGGTTAAGAAAGTGACGCGATACATGACCCGATACCATATTCAGGCACTAATGACGAAAACTTCCGTTTTCGCGCACTCCCAAATACTTTTTCACATCGTTTTATTACTGCATTCTGTAGTCAAATGATTCTCACGCAATGGTGTGAAAAGCTTTGCTCACACAAAATCCGATGGGGAAGTAACGGGTGAAACAAGATTTAAATTAGGTTTCCATCATGTTTTTCGAATTTTAAAATTCTTCTATAAATTAAATAAAACGCCAAAATTCCGGATTCGTGTCAAAACGATCTTGTGCGGAAATGTTGTTTTTGTGAAGAATTTGAAGGAGATCGCTCCACAATGAAACTTTTGGTGCACCTTTTGGCGTTTAAAACATTCAGAATCTCACTTCAAAATCTCTAGACTACTTCATTTTGCGTACTCCAAAACACATCTTGCATTGCTTGCGACATTTTATAGCCCGACTGTTTGTGTGCAGTATATGTACATATTTATAGGCATGAAACCATTTGTATCTGTAAGTACCTGCAACCGGTTGGAAAGTCACGGGTCAAGCGAGATTCCAAAACGTTTAAACGTAATCAGGTGCGCGCACCTGAAGTTTTCTTATGAACCGATAATCATTATGTAATGCCGATAGTACTTTGGAGTGTTAATAATAACAATAATATTATTATTGTAACCACCGGAAAAAAGTTTTTGAATTGCGCGAAAACGAAATTTTACGTAACTGCATATGTATTGGGTACTATGTACTGGTTCGCCTCGTGTACGTTAATATATCGAGTGCGGTACCCCATTTACCAACCTTTTCTCTCCCTCTCTGCAGGCATTGTCGCGGCGGGTATGGACGAGGACGCCCGCGCCATCCGCAAATTCACCCTGGTCACCCTGCGCTCGTTCGGTTTCGGCAAGACCTCCATGCAGGACACCATGTTACTGGAGACCACGAACCTTCTCGACGCGCTCCGCCAACACACCGGCCGTCCGCTCAACCCGCGCACCCCAATCGCCAACGCCTCGGCCAATGTCATCGCCGGGGTCCTCCTGGGCAAAACCTTCCCGCACGGGACCGACGGTTTCCGGGATCTCATGGATTCGCTCCTGCAGGGCGTCGAGGTTATGACCATTAAGGAGCAGAACTTGTATCTGCCCTTTTTGAAGCCGTTCTTAAAGAAAAAGTACCAGCAGCATTTGGGGCGTTTCCTGTATGGAATCGGTATCCTGGCGGATACAGTGAAGGAGCATGTCGGAATCCGGGTGTCCGGATTGCCGCGCGATTTCATTGACTGCTGGCTGCAGCACGCGGAGCAATCGGCGAAAGGGCCGTTCGATCAGCAGCATCTGACCAGTGTGGTCTTTGATATGTTCACCGGCGGATTTGAGACGACCTGCAGCACAATTCTATGGTGAGAGTTTTTTGTTGGTTCACCCGGTAGCTGGAAGCCATGTTAGTCTTGATAACTTTGCACCTACCATTTAACAAAATTTTTGCGACAATCTATAAAAAGGTAACTCAAAAAAGATTACTAAAACCTATGTACGGTAGAATGTAGATAGTAGTATTATATCGATGTTGCCGAAGCTCTTTGTATCTGTACCGTGTACATAATATTTATACAACACGTACAGTAAGTAAGTTTCCAGACACTCATAATCTTAATTATCATTGGGTCTTATTTGATTTCGTAAACTTCGTAAATTCCTAAAACTTTATAATTTTTGCCTGCAATTCAGTACACAGCGTCAGCCAGATAGCATTGCAATTTTTAACAGTTTTAGCACCCGCAGAGTGATGACTAACAACCAATCAAACTGGCGCTTGTATCATAGGACCGCATTGTGCTTGCCAAATAAACATCCGTAAGGTACGAGAGTGATTGACTGCAAATTTCAATCACCTGTTAAAGGGATTACAACAACAATATAATTATGGCCACTTGTGGAATAGTCAAGTTCTAAAAGTTTGTATGGTAATATCGCACTTGTATCTGTAGTGAGATCCTTCAGAATCTTTCCTTCGTCAAGTTAACGGTATTTGATATTTCCGCCATCACCTCACAGTAATTATTGATATCCCTATGTTCATTCAAATACACCGAGTTATGAGTTTTGTCAAAACAGTATTACCTAGTTTATTTATTAATCTGAACAAATAGATGAGCTAAAACGATATCTCGTTGGAAGATTTCATAATCCTCGAAAGCGGCCATGGCTGAAATCACACTGTATTAAATATATACGTTGGTTATGCAAGCTTTTTTTAGTTTTTTAAAAGTTTTATTAAAATAACGGCTAATGAACTTTGAAGAAAAGATAAACATGAAATAAGCTTGCTTCGATATCCGGACCAGTGAGGACTGCTTAACATTCCATCCTGATACACAATAAACAAACGCCATACCGCTGAATGCGGCAGCTGCAGAAAGGGAAGCCGGCTTAATTCTGTGCAAATATGGGTGAAGTATGAGACTTTGGGCCACCCCCACATGGTTAATAACTTTATTCCATTACGCTACGGCTGACGTAAGGATCGGCCAAAAAATTGGCCTTAAAAATCGCATAAGCTACTGCAGTTTTTTAACATCACAAAAGTCGTCAGAAACTGTAATTAGTTTTGATAAAAAATTTAGTAAATATCACTTACAAGTCACTATAGTAAATTTGTTGGCATAAAATAAATCACTCTTTCTTGAAACATAGGTAATATGCAGCTTTTTATCAGCATCCCATAGTCAGTGCTGTTCTAGCCCTCAACAAAGAGACTTTAGGTTGGTATATTTCTTATTTTCAAAATGCACATATTTTCTAATCTTTTCAAAATGCAATACACCAGCTGTGGCGATATTCTGTACTTCGGATATTGCAGGGTTATGTCCATGATGCTGCACCATCCGGACATTCAACTACGCATGCAGAAAGAGATCGACAATGTGGTCCGTGCCGATGAGCGGGTCACGCTGGAGCATCGGGATCAGCTGGTCTATACGGAAGCGGTTATTCTGGAGACCATGCGCAAGTATCCCCTATTGCCGTTCAGTGTCCCTCATGCCAGCACGATGGACACCAGTGTTGCCGGCTATCATATCCCTGAAGGTAAAATATCCTCCTAGCTGGTAATTACTAATTAAAAGTACAGTATGAGCGCAACCTCCGCTTGGGTAACTATGATAAAATATTTCTTTGGCTGGAACGCTATATAATAAGAAACGATGTAAAAGGGAAAGTGATGGGTGGACACGAAAGCAAAATCTGACGTGCGTAGGTATACACCACCTTTGCTATTAAGGAACGGGTTGACTTTTATACGATTCTCACAATCCTGCTCCAGTTTATCTGTATCTGGCGACAGAACGCCATAAGATGATGTAAAAAGTGTTTGAGAAAGCGCGAAAACAAAATCTAACGTGCACAAACATGAGTCCAGAACATATTTTTAACTCTATACGTAGAAATGAATGGAAGATTATAAAAATTCATTCGTTTATTAATTCATTCACAAAATGCGTTTTATGTAGTACAAGCCTGATTACATATTATTGAGTATTGAACATGTACTTAAAAGAACAGGGCGGCGTGCGCCAAGTTAGAATCCTGAACGATAGCCATTTAGCCACTGCACTACCATTATGTACAATCTGCAATGACAAACTGTGCTCCGACGCCAGATCGCTCCTTTATTGTCGCTTAGCCCTCATCCACACGGCAGTAACGGTAATTCTTATTCATTTTGGCATGCACCAGCCATGCCAGATCAAGATGCATGTAAGTTAATGTAACGTATAAACAATGTGGCGTGGAGCGCCGCGGAATGAAGGTTGATGTAACCATAAATTTGAATCTTCGTTGTACATGTATTTACGAATGCTCAATATCTAATCAGGCTTGTACAGTACTCGTATATTGTGCCGTAAGCATCTTGTACATGTATCTTTCAACTCAATTATGACTTACAAATTAAGTATTAATGTGATTTTGATAATAGTACCTGGAATAACTGCTGTAAAGGCGGGCCGCTTAATAAAATGAACTACCCGTTTGTGTACTTTCCTGTAAGGTCACACATACGTATTCTTAGCTCCAATGAGTGTGTAACAAAAATATTTTGAAAAAACAAAAGACAGTGTTTCACCTAAAGTGAGCGAATTGTTTTGCGATGTTGTATCTGGTCACCGCAAACACTGTACCGTTTGACCTTACCGGTAAGTTGTGACACATGTGTTTTTCAGGTACCCGCGTCATGGTCCATGTCTACTCCATCCACCACGACCCAGCCTTGTGGACTGACCCCGCGACCTTCCGACCGGAACGTTTCATCACGGCCAACCAGACATTGACCGTGCCGGAATTCTTCATTCCCTTTGGTGCTGGCCGCCGGTCTTGTATCGGCGAGCAGCTGGCCCGTAAGGAGCTCTTCTTATTCATCGCCAACATCCTCCATACCTTCCGCATCCGCCTCCCGGAAGCCGCCGCTCTGCCGTCCCTCCAGGGCAGCGCCGGTGTCGTCTTCTATCCACCGCCATTCGAAGTAGTCCTGGAAGAAAGAAGCGGCTGATTACTGTAAATGCACGTTGTATCAACGTGGTTAATGTGGCACAACAACATAGAAACCTTATAACAATTTTATTTGTTACGGCACCTTATTCTACAGAAATCTCTACTGCTTATTTATCCATCTGCAGAGTTTCGTACGTACTATAGTACGTCAATTAATTTTGCAAGCATTGTGCACAATGTGCAGTATTAGTTCCAGTAATATGATTTTAGTCTTTAGATTAAGACATAGTGTTTTTAGATTATTATTGGTATCGTAATCATGTTATCCGTTCTGTTTCAAATTCATCACACAAGAAAAAGCGCCCTACTATTGTGTACGAAGTCTGAACATTTGCTCGTTAGAACCACACCGGAAGTATGTAGCTCAAAATTTTAGCCAAATAAAATTATTAACATATTAAAAAATATAAAAGTTTCTTATTTCGCTGAGGAAGGCAGTTATCGACTCAGCTGTACAAACAATTAACAGGCTGAAATGATCTTACTGGTCGAAATCAGGATATGAATGCGCTTATTAATCACGGGCACAATCACAATAAATTGCAGTACTATAATTCGGCTATACTTGAAGTATTGATACTACCTAGCACCTACAAGTAATTCTACACGAGTTAGAAATACTTGTAACTTGTAAGTTGTACTGTGTATATAGATAGATATGCAGTACAGCAGCGTTATACAAGTACACAGTAACGGCACATAGATGTCAAAAAACTTAACAAACGGGCCTGCGGTAAAACTTCGGCAAATAGCGATGTGATCTTGTACAGACGCTTATGTTGTAGGCGTGACTTTCGGGAAATAGCACGTACTGCACGGATCTGAATTATTGTTAAGGAAAAAAGTTTAAAACATCAGGTCGATAGGAAGTCGGTATAAATCACGGTGCAACGTTATCATACAAAAATACAAAAAATAAGGGCAAAACTGAACGTGCTCCGCCGTTTCCGGCAACTGCTGATATCAGCCAGCTGGTGGTTTACGTTGCGGGTTGACAGTATTTTTTATAAAGGTAAGGTTGTATGGAACTGACGGTACACGTGGTATTAGCTGAACTGTGCTTACAGTTATTTACCTTTATACCTGTAATTTACTTGATGTACCTGCAATCTTGCGTTAGTAGCAGCGCTTTGCATAATTAATGCTGTCTATCCACAACGTAAACCACCAGCTGGCTGACATCTACGGTAGCCGAAAACGCTTGAACATGTTTAATTAGTCCTCTACAATGTCATAATATAAAATAACGTACGAGTACGTCTGCAAGAAACACACTTTCCGCTGTTTAATATTATAATATAGGGGCATTCAAGGGCTGTGGCAAAGCACTTCTTTTACTTGCTGCCGTCACCCGGCTGGAGTTTACGTTGTGGTTAAACATGGTGCTTATGTACCGCGCCTGATTTAATCATATGTACAGCCGAAACGTTACACTCCAGCCGCGTGACGGCAGCAAGTACAGGGCTTGTTTGCCTGCACCTTTGCACCTTATCTCGCATCTACGAATATTTCGCGCTCGGACGCTGCGACGAGCGATGGCATCATCGTTTGGATCACAGACTGTGTGCACTTTGAAATGAATACTGAATTTTTAGGACCTGTATCTTTGTACGAGTATCTAGAGGCTGCAGCGACTACTGACTGCGTATGTCTATAATTATATTCGATCTGTTACCAATCGAGCATTCGTAACTCTTTCCGAACATAGTTAATTTACGTATTGTACAAGGGGTCTCCCTGCAGTGCCATCGCCAGTGATACGGCATATATACCGCAACTACAATCATAGTTGCGCAAACCCGGCGGAGAACGTCGAGGTGACTGTTACTTCAAAATTTCCGGATTGTTACAGGAAGTACTATCACGCCTTGCCGGTAACGCGGCAATCACAGAGCACTCAATGTCTTTCTTTGTACCGACAACACTACAGTATCACTATCTGCGCTATAGGAGGTTGGCTATTGTAGTTCAGTACTAGTAAGTACTAAGTAGTGATAATACAAAGTATTGTAATCAAAAAAGATTGCACACAAGCTGCAATACCGCCAACAGCCACTACAGCTGTTTTTCTAAATTTCTAACCATTCATTAGGCAGAATTACCTGAAAAGTTGAAAAAAAGTTTAAACTTTGAAGCAAACACAGCTGGTCAACAATTGAGATTTAACTACAGTACAGAGCTAGATTTTGTCTGTTGCTAAAAGTTTGACTGCGATACTTCATGACCTATGAAGACCGGGATTTCCGCCCTTGTTGCACCATTCGGAAGTTTTTTTTTTGCAACGGTATAATAACTACTCTGTATTGTGTCTTGCATTAAGTTGCAGGTTCAGAGTTAGATTAGCATTAAGTACTGTATATAAAACAAAAATCCGCTACTGTACAGTCTGTACAGCCATCTACACTAAAGAAAAACTGGTTCTACATAAATAATATATTTTTTTCTTATACCTCCATACATGTACAGTGCGTGGACTGCGAAATTGAGTAGGTGCTGCCCGATAAAGTCGATTGGGCGACTGCCCGGTCTGCGCCAAGCTTCTACGATTTTCTACATATGTACGTCGACACGGTCTAGAGCAACGGCAATGGTAAAACACACAGGAAATGTACTTACGTCAAGGTAATATTCTATATGCTGCGAAAGCGCATGGCTCACGTTCTGATTTCTGTAACAGTCAAATGAAACGTGTCATAAACTCTATTCAAAAGAATTTCTGCGTAAGCTCGGTAGCATAAAAACGGTATATAAATATTGTATGTTCGAAATTAAATTATGTAAACTACAGGTATTGTAATAATTATATGTAAACCACCGGCTTGCTGATCGGGTGGCAGTAAATAAAAACAGACTGCCGCATCTATTTAGTTACGTTTCGCACATCAAAACTGAAGTCTTCCTGAGCAGATACCTTTTATTACGCCATAGCGACGCCCGTTTACACAGGTTTTCGTAGCAGAAAAGTGTATGTGCTGCTGTAGCTGCATGAGTCGACGTTATTTTACCGGCAGAAGACTGAGAAGAGCCAGTTTTACGAAAAATTGTAACCGGTACCGACTGCCAGAGCGTTATAGTAACGAACATTTGCCGTTCGTTACGAGATGATTCAATAGTCGTTCAATAGGGCGGGACTGTACCACATTTTAACTAATCAGAATATTTCATATTTTATTTTATTTTGAACGAAAAGTTAAGTGAGGTGAGGGGACACTGCACTTGCCGGTACTTATTTTTTGCTACCCTACTTTTAATTAATACTCGCATGAAATATAAAGAGAAAATTTGCGTGGCGGAAATGAGTTAGGGCTGTTTCGTACGATACATGCTGTTGTATAATACGTTGTACTCGTAATTTTGTATCTTCAAAAGCAAATGCTAAACAGCACCTGTTGGGCCTTATTGATGATAATGACGAGCCTTTAGAGTGAATTTATATAAATGCAATAAAAAACCAGTGTTACATTTAATTGCCTAAGTAAAAATTTAAATTTCGTACTTATGTAGTTTGCTTCTCAAAATTTTGGTTAAAATAACTCTTTGCCGGTTTTTGTGCGTTTCCGTACAGTATAACAGCTTCGCGGTCTTGTAAAGTAATTTGTACACATATGATATATCGTATTTTTTTCCTCGTATATACATATACAAGTTTCACATTAATATTACATACTGCCCTAAAATAAATTTAATTGATTTGTACATCCTGTACGAATTAGACTATGTAGACCAATACATGTAATAACTATCAAGCCGATCACGTATAACACCATAAATACAGTAATAAATACTTGTACCTTACCGACTGCAGCAACCGCCTCAGCACTCCGTTCTTGAAGGGACTCGGCATTTCCACATTTCGGCCATGTATGTAACCAGAACCCCCGGTTTTTTATGTAACCACAACCCCCGGAAACCGAACACCATATTCCTCTTTTCGTCCTCAATAAGAAATAAAAAGTATTTACAAAACACGCATAATTATACCTTTGGCAGATGTAAACGGGGATACTGTTATCGTCGCAGTTATACTCTGCCATGCAGTACGCTGTGTTTTTCAGAATATGTATATTTAGTGAGAAAGCGAAATACTTTCTCGTTATCAATATAATATCGCTACTATGGTTTATATGCAACAACCACATCGAGGTTATAGTATTATGGGAAAACACCAACGGTAGAAATTTTAAGGTATGCAGTTTCTTCCCTGCGGCCATCATTCGGCTACTGACGTGGAATCGCTCTCCAAACGCACCAATCGGCAGACGCTTGCATCCGGAAATTACAGTGTTTATCGTGCTTTTTCAACACCAACCAGCTATCGAATAATGGCTCTCTTAGAAATCGTCATCGTGTATAATATCTTAACTCCAGCACAATATTATACGACTATAAAATACAATCTTATAACAAAAAACTTTCGTGGTTACTGTTCGCCCGTACAATGGTGCGAATACGAGGTGAGTACCACTCTAGTTTACGGTAACAAAGTCACGGCAACTTCCTGTGACCATCGTAAAATTAAATGGCTGCGTTATTTACCTGTACACTAATAATTTCGTGTATATTCTTTTTAATTTTATAACATACTGTACCAGAATTTTTTGATGTAATAAATAATTTAAAATGAGCTGCACAAATAACAAGCACCTGTACAAGTATGTTGTGTATGTTCCCGTATCGCTAAAAATTAAGCGAAAATTCAAATTTAGATATTGTGCCAAAAACAATTGCAAATAATAATACTCTTTATTTTGTAGCGCAGTACGCGTATGATAAAACTTACACCATCTTGCAATCGAATCACTGTGTCTTATAAAACAGTAGGTACAGTACAAGGTTAGGCACGCAGCACGATGAAAATGAAGTACTGTACCATGCATAAATACAATTGTAAGTACATACCAAACACTTATTCTTTGTACCTACAATATTATAATAAGCGATACAAACGGTAAATACATACATGTAGTTCTAAAGTTGTGCATGAGCAAACGTACGATTGGATGCAGAAGTAAAGCGAATATTCGACATGCAGCATAAAAAAGGACGACTACACAGTAACTATCAATACTGTAGAAATACGAATACAATGGCAAGATGCGACTGCATCGATGTCCAGATAAACAGTACAAAAAGTTTTGGAGTTTGAATATTAATGAATTTTGGAGTTTGAATATTAATTTGAATACTAATTTTCTCCACTCTGCCTTGTAATACTTGAAACTGCTGTTGATGGCATTTAAAGGAGCAGGCAAGCATATTTTTATGTGCTTTTATTTTTCAATATGCACAACAACGAGAACCACTCAGTATAGTACAATCAGATGAAGAATTTGTCCCAGTTAACATGAGAAGAGACTGTACACAATATATGTTTTTATACTTCATACGTATCCGGTACTTTACCTGTACATTCTAGGTTTGAATTGCAATAATTAATTTTTTTTCAAATTTCAAACTTCACATTACAGAATTAGACCGGCTGACTTCAAGCGATTTGAAATTATTTTATTATTATTATTCAAATTCAAATGTTAGGTGAAGAACTGATCGGATAAATTGTAAAATGTTAAAAATTAATTTTTTAAATTCAAATTAATTAATCATTTTAAATAAGGCCCAGCACTTATAATTTCGCCCTATTTTATAAGTACAGTAACTCCCTGTTAATTATTTTCACTCTACAGATTCTAGGCACCATTAATTTTATCGCTTTAATTCGTTTAAATGTACTTGTTTTGTACAAGTAATTATTTTATTGTACGAGTACTTTTAGCTCGTATCTGTACTTCCGTATGCATTAGTATTGTATTGTACTGCACAGTGCGATATGCCAGCGCTCCGGAAGTCGCTTGGGCTCTATTAGAGCCCGGCACGAGCCGAGCAGCTCGGCTCGGCTCGCGAGCGTTCGGTGCTCGCGAGCACTTCGAGCGAGCAGGCGCTGTTTTGCAAATTTATGAACGAGCCGAGCAACAGGAAAAAAATATGCGAGCGAGCCGAGCGAGCGGGATCGCCGGGTGCGAGCGATCACGAGCTTATAGGCTGACTTTATGCGAACTGAAAGAGTTTCCTGCGTAAAAATTAGCTTGACCAAGCTGAAAAGGGTCGTAAATCACCGTCACCTTCGCGCTTCGCGCGAACTAGTTTACTAAATTTTTCCTTGATATGTTGGACTCGGGAGTCGGGACTAAGTAACGATAATCCGTAACCAACAAAGAGACATTATTGAACCCGTTTCTTAATTCCTTTATTGCCTGGTAAACATTTCAAACATTTTTATTGCATTTCAAAATACACAAGAAAATGGGAATCAGTTCGAACTGCAGAAAGCTGTCAGCGAAAAAACGAAGAAAAAATTAACTGCCGATGTGGAAGAGAAGTAATTTTAGATATCCTTTTTTGACTAAGATTTTGCTTTTTGGTGAGACTAAAATTTTGGAATATCTAATTCGCGCAAAAAAATTTGAAACGTTAAATTAACTCCGCTCCCGAGCGAGCCGATTTGCAAAAATAAGAATACGATCGAGTCGAGCGAGCAACAACAAGGTAAAATTGAAAAACGAGCGAGCCGAGCGAGCGGCGGTTCGGCCGCGAGCGAGCTGAACGAGCGGAAAGTTTTGGCAAGTGAAAACGAGCGCGCCGAGCAGCACTTCTGCTGCTCGTGCCGGGCTCTAGGCTCTATGCTCCGTGTTCGAAAGCAGTCGAACTGGCTTTATTCTGTACATTTTAACCAATTTTTTGATCGTTTTCCGTTTTCTCATGATGCAGTCCCAAGTTCCAACTTCCAACTGCTCTCCAGGAATCTCGACATGGGGAATTTCTACGATATTGATAGTTACTATGTAGTTGTCCTTTTTTATGCTGCATGTCGAATAATCGCTTAAGCTTTACTTCTGCAACACTGCCCGCTGGTACGCAGTGCTAGGCTGCTGGCTTAACAGTGTGTGTTGCATCTGGATTCTGGAGTACTGCAGCGAATCCTGTAGAGCGAATCCTTCCTTTCTCTGGAAGCCGTATATTTGTTTGTGTGTTGGCCTTATTGGAAATGTGTCGCATCATTGACAAGCGACGTCTGGATCTCTATTTCAGTCCCCAGTATCAATTTGCACCACTGTACAAGAAAGGTATACCTAGTACCCACCTATGGCAGATGGCTCCGTTCCATGTTATCATCGCTGCAGAGCGTGACTATTTCTCGTCATTAGACTGCGCACTGCTGTTTTGCACAGACTTCTCTCAAGTGATTTTCATATCTACGATTTTTGGTAGGGGATCTATTGTGGACATTTTGCAAACCCCCCAACATCGACCAGTGGCTGGTGTACGAAGCCAAGGTAAGATGCAGCACCACACCAGCAGCACCATACTCGCTGTACGTGAGCACCATCCTTGGTTTTCCAGGTTCTCTGTGTGCGTTCGCTGCGTCTGCGCTGCGATGATCTGGACGAAGGCGCCGCGGGTGTCAAGCGCACCGTGCAGTTCCCCGTGTACGATGTGCGATACGCATGGAAATCCCAAAAGAGTGGGTAAGACTTGGTAGGCAGTGCTTAGTACGCATTACGCAGTACAGCTGCTGCTCAATATGCGCTGCACGGAATCTGTTATATGCGCTGCAGTAAGTTCTACCAGGAGACCGTGGACGAGAAGCATCTGTATGATCGCCATACCATGACGGATGAGGAGGTCTTCTGCATTGTCGGACTACATAATCAGAATGTCCTGTAAGCTTAATCATGTGTAAGGTGCTCTGCAAAATGTTATAGATTTTTCTCAACAGCCAGTTGTTTGAATTAAATAGCCGTAAATCCGACTAGCCGTGCTGACAGAAATAATATTTCCTTTGAAAATAATTCAGTTTTTGTCAATGAAGGTATTTTGTAAGCGGTTCAGATTTATCCATCACCTGCAATTTTCGAATTATGAAAGTGTAAAATTCATACAATTTAAAATTATAGAAAATGGGAAAATTTATTTGAACTTTTCCCTGAGTCGTTTCATCGTGGAAACGTTACGCTCTAAAAACATTCTGTAAATTCACTAAATTGCACCGTAAATATCAGTAAAGCGCCCTCAGCAGAAATTCGCAAACGCCAGTGATCATTATGTACAACGCAATATTGTCTGAAAATTTTCTAACGTGATTATTTTAATTTTCTCGTATATTTCGCCTTAAATTGTCAACTTTGTGGGCATATTGTAATGTTTTACGTGCTCTTCAGACAGCTCTTACTCAGTTGTTGAATTAAAGAACTGCTTTATCCCGTTGACTGCTGTTGTATTTTCCGAAAATAATTTTTTTCGTCTGAACTGTGTTGTATTGTGTTCTTGTAGATCGCGAATGCCCGTGGAGAAACGCGTCGAAGTACCCGGTGAGGGCCTGGTATTCCTCGGTCGGGATTACGTCAAGAAGCTGGAAACCCGCCTGATCGAGTACTTACGGCCGGCGTTAGAGAATTACAATTATAGACGAGAATTATATTATAATTATATAATAATTTACTGTAGAAATAAATGTAGAATCATCTGTCGAAGTAGAGAATTATCGAATTAATGGGTAGAACTATTTTATGCAGAGAATTATAGAATTAATTGTGGAATTATTTTCTTTAGAGAATAATTATAGAATTAATTGTGGGATGATTTGCTGTGGAGAATTGTAGAAGGAATAAAAAAAATTAATTACGATGGTACCTGTAGAATTATTTACTTTTGAAAATTATAGAATTAATTGTAGCATTATTGGTTATAGAGAATTACAGAGGTTAATACAAAGTAGTAGAATTATTTTGCAGTACTCTGTGTTTTTGTGTTCCTCTTTGAGATGTCGCGTTTTCTTGTTCCTTCTTCTGAAAAAGAGGTTACGAGCGTATTTTTAATGAGGTGTGAAAATGCTACAGGAACGGTGTCCTGGCGCAGCACGAGGCCGAAGAGGAGAGCGATGAGTGGCATTTCGGGTGGACGACGCCCGGCGCATCGGATAACTCAGCGTAAATATCCCTTCAATTTTGTTCTGTATTTTGTGGTCCAGTGACGCATGTTTCCTGATTATCAGGAGCGAGACAACGGACAGCGACGATGAGTGGCGCGGCGATCGTCCCCGACGTAGCCGGAAGAGAAAGCGCAGAATCTCACCCAAGCAGTAAGTACGATGCCGTTATTGACGGAATAATTATCATTTAATTGTCTACAATTGCATATCCCGCAAACAATGGCGCAGTTTTGAACTGGCAGATGATTTTTTGCTGCCTGGAGATCAAATGTTTTAATTTATTTTATCCGATTGCGAAATCAGTTTCTGCGCGCCACTTCCGGTTGAATAGTGGCGTTCGCTTAGTGAATAATCTACTTGCATTTATTTTATGAGGCAGTTTTTCATAATAGTCCCGTTTTGGTTATTTCCAGTCTTAAAACGATCTGAAAGTTCCATGCAGATTGTGGACTCTTTGCTTTCCTACCTCTTAATCTTTTCGAGATTTAATTTACTTGTTGGTTTTTAATTTTCGCATCAATCGTTTCGTTATTTAATATCTTTCTATTTTATGTATTTCTCTTATACAAGTTTGTTTACTATTTTTATTAATGATTATTATTTTTACTATTTTGTAACATTTTTCTTACACAATTTTATTGTTGTTATTTTTTGACATTTATAATTATTGTCATAATTTGTCTGTCTTTGATTTAATACCTGTAATCATAAAGAAATTTAATATAATTTAATATAATAATTAATCAAGTAATTATTTACGTTATGGAGCCGACACCGCAACGCCTAAGAAGCAAAGAATAACTGATGACGGGAAACCGATGGTTCCAGTGCTGGTCATAAAAAAAATCAAAAAATTAAGACGCATTTCGCTTTCTGTATGATGATGTGGATGTCTTATAGGCCGCTGCCCAGTGACAAGCCGATCATTTCCTGCAGCAAGACCGCCGCCAGTACTACCGGCAGCGCGCATCCCGATCCATCGGATGTGGCGGCATCCAGCAGTTCTGCTAGTTGACCGGAAGTAACTACACACTGCAGTCCCGACAAGTTGACCAGGGAAAGCTAGTGCCGCTGCTTCCATGCGCACCACAGATTTACTTGTTGAGTTTCTTGTTTTATTTATCGTTCCTTTCATTTATTTTCTGCTGTTCCTCTCGGTATGCAGGACTGGTGATTCATTCCGTCCAGATAGAAGTAATGATAAGTTATTGCTCAAAATCGTAGAAAAATTATATTATTGCTCCGTGAACCAGTTCTTCGGTTAAATTCAATGACGGGATTGTTGTCAATGTTAATACTGTATTGTTCTTGTTTCCGCCTCGTTCTGTTTTCATGAGTACTTAATAAATTCTGTAAATATACGCAGGATCGATTCTCCAATTCGCTTAAATAAAGAGGTGTAAAATACAGTTCTTACAAAGTTACAGACAAGTTATACAGACAAGTTATTCAAGTTTAAAGGCCTTTCCTGCTTATGTAAACAGCCGTGTACCAACGCGAACTATCAACAGATGGAAAAATAAATTCATATATATAAATATTAAAAATTTGGGAACGGGAGCGGTTTATGCCTCATCGAAAGAGAATTCTTCAATTCTGCGTCCTGTAAATAACAGAAAGCGTCATGCCGTTAATCGTGCGGTTTCGACATGGCAGCTGCTTTATTACAACACAAAAATAACAGCAATAAAGCATTCTTTACCGAGGAGTATAAGCCTATTCATAAAATACGAGTGTACAATACAGAGATATAATAAATATCTATATTTATGTAGTGAATATAAATATACGCACCATCGATATCGACAATGTGGTATTCTTTGCCCAGCGCCGCCGTGGAGAAGGCCTCCCCTGTTTTATCCATCACACTGGTATCTGATAATGTAAAATACAAAATCCTGTTAATTTTATCACTCGTAATTACTGCACGCGATTAGTGCTGCACATGCCAGTACGGCATTCACAGTTAATAAATATAGTTAATTATAATTACGTGTGTTTGAATAAACATATTCTGCTGCCGTTATAATTTTACCGGTCGCCAGGGCCACAATGCATTTGCCGCTGAATTCCGGAGATTCGGCCACTTTCAGCATCTCCGCCACATCGTACACGACGGAGCCGGTGACGCCTTGACCTTTGTCCGCCAGTTTTCCGTTCTTCTGATCGACGGCCAACTGCTGCATGACTTCCGTGCTGACCGGTCCCGGCCATAGGCTAATGTACGCCACATTGTGGGCTTTTAATTCCAGTGCACAGTCAGCTGCCATCCGATCGCACTACACATTACATGTATTACCTCGTACCAATAATATTATTACGGTACTACCATATCATTATTGATACTTATCAATTTACAAGTAATTCTGCTATGGAATGCCATCACGTTCCAATACAATTCCGGAAAATTTGTCAAACTTTGCCTTACCAAATTGCATTTGCGTGAACACATAAGTACCGCCATGGTACAGTAAAATAATTAACTCCTGGGAACATTGATATACTCGTATTTTTTCAGCTCGTATATTTTTAGAGCAAAACACAACTAGCACCATGAAATTTGTAATTGCTTTTGAAAAACATTTTTATATAGATATAACCGTCGGTAACAAGATAATACCCATTAAACAAGGAATCTATGAGTGTTACCGCTGCTTTTCCTATGCCATACGCCGGTGTATCCGAATATTTTATGGCTCCAATGGAAGATATCATCACAATCAGCCCAGACTTTTGTTTAACCATCATTTTGGCGGCTTTAACGGAGCAAATGTAGTGGTTCCTGTTGACAACACGAAGAATATTAAACGTATTAGAAAGAAAAAGTATTTTCTGTTCTAGTGCAAGTAGTTAGACCACCATATTCTACTACTACTATAGATTTTATAATCAGTCCAGTGCAGCTTAGTTCTGGCAAAGCTCTCAGAAGCTGGATAATGTCGATAAATGGCCACAGTAAGCAGCTTTGGCCGGAATGCTATGTCGCCGTACGTCGCCCACTCACCGCAGACCGATATTGTTGATGTCGTCCCAGAAGGTTTCCGGTCGCTCCCAGAACGGCTTGCCCAGATTGCGGATGCAGGCGGCCGCGCCGGAAAATGCGTTATTTACCAGGATATCCAGCCGGCCCTGCTCCATTTCGATCTGGCGAAACACCTCGTCGATCTGGTCGTCTTTGGCATGGTCGCACTGCACGGGAATACAACTTCCCCCTCGCGCACATATCTGTCAAAAGTGCACAAGGATATTATCACATATCTGTACACTATAGACTATACCGTACTATTTACAATACACTTTACCGTACTTAGTCTTACTATACAGAGCACACAGCTAAAGTTTTGAATGTATAGTTTGTATCAATGTTTTGCATAGTTTATAATGTCCACGCTCCAGACTACGCAGATAATATAAGCAAAGCAAGCACGCTAGTGTAATGTTTTTCTGTTTTGGTTGGCAATTTTGAATAATCCACAGTAAATAATTATCATAAATGTAATAATATTATTACATAGTGCTAATTTGTGTCAATTCCTGTTTCCTACTCAGTAGGTATATATCACTAATAAAACGAAGCGCTGAATTACATTTCAGGATACTTATGTACAGAGAAAGAAAAGAAAATAATATAATACGAAAGATGTTACGTAAATAGCATTACTTCGTCTGCCGTCTGCATCAAGCTGCCTGGAAAATCTGCATCTTTCGCTGCCTGCAGTGTGCGACCTATAAATTTGGAGGAAAAGATGTATAAAATGTTATCTAATTATATAGGCAGCAGTTTTACTGTTGTACCGATCAACTACTAGGGTGGTTCGCGTTAAAAAAAGACCCCAGATTAGAAATGCACACCCACTAGCTCCACACCCACTCAACTCCCGAGACCGGTACACGGCAGAATTGTACATTTGTAGGACACTATCAGTAATTCATTCTCACGAATATAAATAATTTTATCGTGCGCTTTATGCTAGTACACAAACGGTTTTAGCAACAGTAAGGAAACAGTCACATGTATGTAAAATGCACGGAAATTTCTTGCCAACCTGTGATGTAAACCGTGGCTCCTGCAGCTGATAATTGCAGTGCAATGCCTTTCCCAATTCCTCGTGAAGCACCCGTAACCAGCGCAACTTTCCCCGATAAAGCCATGGTTTCGAGAATGGCGGTAATTTATATCAGCAGTTTGTTCGCGAAAAGTTTTCTGAAGATATAGCAATATCGAACAAAATTATTTTGCGCTGCAGCAGTACAAACCGAAAACAGTGCGACTTTGTAGGGATTATCGAGAAATTTTGCCACTTTGCACTGCATTAGTTGTGTACAACTGCGTACTGTATCTGTGTGTGTTTTATGTTGCAGTCAGCTAGAGCAGGTGTCTGGGCGCATTGTGATAGTCAGCAGTTTGTGTGCGCCCCGAGTCGCGGATCGAACATAACCAATCGATAAGTTTACTGACTACCAATACCTTACACAAACCGGAAGTGCGCCTTTCAGTACCCATAGACCATCTATACTATTCTGATCGATCATTCTGTATGTATAACGCTACAATGCTACCGGCAGAATTAGGCCAGTTTAATTAAGTTTGTTGTACAAAGCAAAGAGTACCGCGAGTATGATAAATAATATGATTTAATACTAGGTTTAAATCATTGAGCAAAGCCCTGCACAGTGTACGGGAAGACATCAACATATTATGTTAGGGAAATTAATTTTAATGTACTGGCGGCAACTGGTGATTTATAAAAAGCGTAATTCGTTAGGAAGAAGTACGAAACGATTGTAAAAGATTTTCTACGGGCAACCGTTCTGCCTACGAATGCAGACCGTCGAGCATTCGTACAAAGGTTTTCATAGGGAAAAATTCAGATCATTTGGTTTTTATCATTGAGAATTATTTAACGTTACAACTGCTTGGGAAGAACTCTGTGTTAGTACGGTAAATGCGTTAGCAGGTGTGCAACATTCAGATCTGCATGTAACAGATGAATATGGGCGCCTTTCCCTCAGTATACTTTGTATGTACGGTTGGTAGTAATCCACTTATGGCTAATTACCGAGGTTATTCTTTGTATGGCCGAAATAATTATATGATTTTATTCCGATTTTGTTTGTAAATTGTACTCTTGGTGATATAATTCAAATTTCAAACATATGAATTGTACTTTCGTTTGCACACACCACAGTACGGTATACTTTCCATCGAATGCCCTATTCTAAGTATCCATGCTCAACATTACGTTTTGCAGAAGAAAAACAGTATTTTTGGCCTTGCGAAGTTTTGGGATCAGCATGACATGCACGGCAGCCAGAATAAGGAGTTTTATCCTCGCAGATCTTTGATTTTGCGTCCTAAACAAAAACATCGCTTAGAAAAACTTTTGGCTTTCTCATCGATCTCACAGTTTACCATCAATATCAACCAGATTGTACTCCTCGCCCAGGGATGCGGTGGTGACAATCTTTCCGGTCTTCTCTATCATCTTGGGATCTGTTATAGGAAAGAAAAATGACACTTTTACCATAAAGATTGTTGCAAAACCGACAAAACATACGCCACAGACCGGATGTCACTAAAAAGCACGTTCACTACCAAACTGCAGACAACCTTACCTTGGAAGAGACTGACAAGGCACTTTCCACTGAACTCCGCGCTTTCGCCATTGGCCATGGCTTGGTGGACGAAGGAATTGGCGCCCAGTTTGAGGGTCTCCGTGGATGCCGGGGCCTTACCGGCTTTCTTGGCCTCCAGTCCTTCCTGGATGAGCTCGGTTTTAACTGGTCCCGGCCACAGGCTAACGTATGTGACATTGTGGGGTTTCAGTTCCAGAGCACAATCGGCCGCCATACGATCGAACTAGCAGAAAATCAAGATGAGAAAGATACGATCGCATTTCCTCTGCCTTGTATTTATATTGTGGGTCATTAATTAATGCAGAATTTATAACTTACTGCTGCTTTGCCAATTCCATAGGAGGGTGTGAAAATGTACTGCTTTCCACCGCCGGACGACACATTGACAATCAGGCCGGATTTCTGCTTAACCATAATTTTGGCTGCTTTAACGGAGCAGATGTAGTGGTTGCTGGAAAAAACGTACATTTTTGAGTTTACTAAAGATTAATATAATTATCGTACATCATATATTTATTTTTTTGGTATTATTTATTTATTGCGTAATATATTTATTCCTATGCGTTTGCGATACCGCTCCGTGGTTCACTTTAAGCTTTCAATTTGGTTTATTTACCGGAGTCCGACATTGTTAACGTCATCCCAGATGGATTCGGGAATTTCCCAGAACGGCCGTCCGAAGTTATCCTGCAGTGCATTGACGGCGGAGTAGGCATTGTTGACCAGGATATCCAGTCGGCCCTGCTCCTTTATGATCTGCTGGAATACGCCCTCGATATCCTCATCTTTGCTGTGGTCACAGGCAACCGGGATGGCTTTGCCGCCTCGGGCTGTCACCTACGATTTAATAACGTCCAGTGTGTGGACATGCGCTTGTACCATATTCGTTGTTTTCATCGCGAATCGCTGTCGTAACGAAACTGTTGCGACAGGAACGATAGAACTAAGTGCTTCGTAAAACATATGTACCTCCTCGGCAGTATGTTGCAGACTTCCCGGTCCAGCCGCTCCGCTGGAAGGGGTAACAGTGCGCCCTGTAAAGCAAGTAAGTCTACTTATTACAGATACATGTCTCTAGTATCATACGAAATTACTGGTCTACAGAATAAATATCAGATTTATATCAACCTGCACTATAGAATTAAAATTTACAGTGTACTGTACAAGTTATGAGCTTATACAATTAGTCGCACTTTACTACAAGCTACTTTACTATTTAAGACAATTATTAATATTGAATACTGATTATGTTGCATCATTTGTATCAGCAGCAGTAAAACGTAGTGTCTATTCTCTGTTTAAGTTTCACAATCACACAAATAAAACTGCAGATACATACAACCAAGTGCCCACATTTCCCTGTATTTTCTATAGCGGACTTGCTTCGGGATGTACATCGCACGTACCTGTTATATAAACAGTTGCTCCAGCTTCTCCCAGTTGCAGAGCGATACCTTTCCCGAGACCCCGTGAGGCGCCGGTAACCAGAGCGACTTTTCCAGACAGAGCCATTTTCTTAAATCACGTTAATTTTTATGCTGATTGTCTGTATGTAGTTACCAGACCACAGCTGATGTCTCTGGACGGTCGAGCGCTATATTCGCAGCCCGTAACAAATTACTGATCACTTCAGCTGTCTTACTTAACGTATATATTATTGCGGGTTGTCTTTATATAAGCTTTCTGCTGGAGTTATGTGTGCATAATGATATTTGTCTTGTTATCAATCTCGGTGAATCGGAAACAAAGTCCACCATCAAACACACAGTCAGGTATACCGGTGCCTGGAGCACGCAAACATAGAGTGCCGTAGTTTTCTGTATCACCAGCGCATACTCAGCAGAAAGTTCTAATTTAAAACTCCGCCGTATATATTGTTTGTTACATAACCCATTTATTCACTAATCTTGTACAATACCGGCTTTCACCTTGCGGCTTGCCGCTAACGAAAACGTCACGTCATCATGCGTGCGTTAATGCACGTGTTTCGGCATTTGTTCAACGTAGGGGTATCATATCAGTGCCGTTAATAATTACTGTACTTAATTAACCCTCAGTAGGAGCAATTGGTGCATTAATAAATGTAAGCGAAATACTGCGGCAATTGCTATAATATACGTACAGATATATTATAGCAATAACGCTAGTAAGAATATACGATCGTACGGTATTACACGCTAGCAAGATCTTGTGATAGGCTAGAATATCACAAGCTATGTATACTTGTATAGCTTGTGATATTTTTGCTAACGTTAAGGCAAAACAGAAATAAAACACAGCTATACTTATTAAAATATTGACAAGCTGAGAAGAAGGTTTTTTCTGTGTTGATGTGCGAATTTTTGGGGAGTATTACACTCTTAAAACCTAAATCAATACCGCACGATTTTCTTTCAAACGACCGGTGCGCATTAATTACTGACTTTACACAGCAAAATCTTTTATGACAATCATGATGTCGCCCATGTATTTTGCGGCTTGCCTGAACTTGGGTCACATGAAAACCGTGCCCACATGTTCAAGAATAAATTAGGCTTTACTATTCTGTAATCAGGCTCCACAATACATAAATTGTCCCTTTTATCCAGCCGCCGCGTTAGGACAGCCCAGTGACGCGGTGAGCGGAGTACCCGCACCAATCATCTGGTAGGAGTCGGCGTTGGCCGACGGATTGAAGAGCTTGCCGGGCATCATGGAGGCCAGATACCGTACACCGGCTGTATTTGTCCCGATCACCGTGACGATATTGACGCCCGGTGGTCCTGCCACCTACAAAACCATTGGCCTCGTATCAACAAATACCGCGGCTTGGTTTTTTAAGTATAAAGAAATTCGTTTTAATTTTCCCCTTTTCTCATTACTGCCCATTGGAGCATTTGTGCTCATTTCGGCTATGATAAACTTTCATCGTTGCTCATCAGAGCATTTTTGCTAATTTTTTTCAGATTAAGTTTCGGAAACGGGGTATTTTTACCAGGTAAGCGGCTTTCCAGTTGGCGTTGTCAATATTACAGGTTCCCGAGGTACAGGTAACAGCAAATGCCGGTGTCACAGCGCCTCCGTTCTCATTGGTGTAGGCGGACGTGCCGGCAGCTGAAAGGTCAAACGTGATGCTGGATGAAATTCAAATTTACCCAGTGATTAAAGGAAATATAGGTGACGGTACATACGATTGTAACTGTATGTATTGAACGTAGTTGGCGTAACATAATTTTCCCAGCGTAACGTAGGACTATCGACGGCACTGATGGATTGACAACCAGTCGTCAGGGTGCATTTATACTCCGCCGTGGCCTGTAGAGAAATGGGAATGAAACCTCTGTTACGCTGCTGCCATACCAGCAGCCGAACCGAATGCGGGGAGTACCGTCACAATAAACGTTGTGGAATATTTATCGGTCCATGCTGATTTTACCGGTCCTGTGACGCCGGGGAGAATGGTGCCGATGTGGACCGATGGCCCGATTAGTTTGTTGGTTTCATCGATTTGCACCATGCAGTCACCTAAGAACAGTTTTAATGGGACTGATGCATAAACTTTATTTAAACGAAATAAAGTTATCAAGTACCAAGTTTGAACCGTACCGGAGAACATATAGTAGTTGGTGGTGTTGTACAAGCGGGTGGCTTCATCGATGGGCGTTGATTCCTGGCAAAAGTCAACGCAAGGTCCAACGGCTGAAACAGGGAACTTACTTACTGTATATATTGGGACTGTTATATTTTGAAGAGCAGTCAGAACTTTTCCCGAAAATTCTTCGAAAGTTACGGAATAAAACACATGACCTGGTGGTCTAACAGCACATAATAATGCGTGTATTCGGATTATGTGCCGCTCTACTTACTGGTGCTTCCTGTAAAAGGAGTGGTTGTGCCGGTCGCCGTGGTGGTTGGAGTTAAAGTAGTTGTTGGGCGCGTCGTGGTGGTGGAGGCCGGGGTTGTGCTGGATGCCGCAGGGGAGGTCGAAGAGCCAGGGCTCGTGGAGGATAATGCGGGGGTGGTTGACCCGGGGGAAGTGGATGACGGCGCCGGACTGGTGGACCCGGAAACCGTGGAGCCGGGCGAAGTCGAAGAAGGAGCTGGACTGGTCGACCCCGAGACTGTGGACCCTGGAGAGGTCGACGAAGGCGCCGGAGAGGTAGATCCGGGAGACGTCGATGAGGGTGCAGGACTGGTGGACCCGGAAACGGTCGAACCAGGGGAGGTTGACGAGGGAGCCGGGCTGGTGGATCCGGAGACAGTTGAACCTGGGGAAGTGGATGAAGGTGCAGGACTCGTGGATCCGGACACCGTGGAACCAGGGGATGTCGATGATGGAGCTGGGCTAGTGGAACCAGACACAGTCGAACCTGGGGAAGTAGATGACGGGGCTGGGCTTGTCGACCCGGAGACGGTTGAACCTGGTGAAGTTGATGAAGGAGCAGGACTCGTGGAACCGGATACTGTCGACCCCGGGGATGTCGATGAAGGAGCCGGGCTGGTGGATCCAGACACCGTGGAGCCTGGGGAAGTTGACGAAGGTGCAGGACTGGTTGATCCGGAAACGGTCGAACCAGGGGAGGTTGATGAGGGAGCCGGGCTGGTGGATCCGGAGACAGTTGAACCTGGGGAAGTGGATGAAGGTGCAGGACTGGTTGATCCGGATACCGTGGAGCCAGGGGAGGTTGACGACGGTGCAGGACTGGTTGAGCCTGACCCTGTTGATCCCGGGGAAGCTGATGACGGGGCCGGGCTAGTGGATCCAGACACCGTGGAACCGGGAGAAGTCGAGGACGGTGCAGGACTGGTGGAACCGGATACTGTTGATCCCGCAGATGTGGAGGATCCGGGTGATGTCGACGAAGGCGGAACGCTGGTGGACCCTGGGCTGGTTGACGACGCCGGGCTTGTCGCTCCCGACACAGTAGACGAGGCGGGGGATGTCGGTCCAGAGGATGCGCTTGTGGATCCGGACACTGTCGATGAGCCAGGGGAAGTGGAGGACGGCGCCGGACTTGTGGAGCCGGACACCGGTGTGGTTGATGCCGGAGACGTGGAACCGGTAACGGGGGATGTGGATGCACCGGGCGATGTGGAGGAAGGAGGTGCGCTGGTCGATCCAGAGACGGCGCTCGTCGAGCCGGGTGATGTTGACGACGGAGCCGGTGTGGTCGAACCGGAGACGGGCGAGGTAGACGCCCCGGGCGACGTGGATCCCGAGGAAGCACCCGTGGCGCCCGAAACAGCGCTGGTCGCGCCACTGCTGGCCGGGGTGGTCGAAGACGGAGGGGCGGCGGTGGTGGGACACGTTTGCGTCGAGCACAACGCTGCGGAGCAACCAGTCAAAATAGTTTACATCATCGGGATGATGTAGGTTCAACACTCACGTATTGCACTGCAGGGCGCTTTGGGACAGCTGTACCATTGCAGTAACAGATTGCAGTCGATGTTGCTGATGGTGCTTTGCTGCGGAATGCAGTAGGGCGCCTTTAATACGGTGAAGGCCTGCGTGCCCGGGTAGGCGTAGTCGGTCGGCTGGTTGTGCTAAGGTATGCACCAAAAACCTCGGAATTGTCCAGAATATTTGTAAAGGTCACAGTTGTTGTTGTACGGTTAGAAAAGTGATATCGCACAGAATATTTAGTTACCGTGATGCTGCAGTAATCGTAACCCAAAGTGGCAAGGTATGCTTCGGAGGTAGTGTATTTTCTGTAATACAGCTACAAATGAAGAAAAACCAAATTTTAGCGCAATATGATATAGACTGGTAGCGCTGTGCATATGCGCAGCATACTGTCATATTGTTGGCCGACATGCTAGCCGAATTCATCGCGATGAAAGGACCTGGCGACTGGTCACGATCCAGACGCTGGTGCTCGTTGAGTTTGCCCATGGTGAAGACGGTCCAGCGTTGCGCACAACGGGTATTGGTACTGCAGCCGTCGTCCCGCGACAGGATGATGGCCTGATTGTAGGCTCCGGAACTCTTCAGTGCCGTGTTCATTCCCGGAACCGAGAAGCTGGCGGCTCCCGATCTGTTATAAGGATCGTAAGTCGTATAGATAATCCAGTGTACTGATTTACGTAACATATCTTAAGGAGATAACAGCCGCGGGTTGTAAACACTTATGGTTGTTGTTAAGGATTTTCTTGAAACTTTGCTGTAAAAGACACATGACCATGAAGTCGAAAGTGAACCAATTTTAGGTTCATAGTGCTTTCCCATTATTTTAAAATGAATTTTAAGATTTTTCAGATTCATTTTAAAATCGGGGGAAAAAATCGGTCATGTGTCTTTTACAGCAAAGTTTGAAGAAAATCTGGTAATAACCAGACTTTGGTACACAACAAAGCGTTTTACGAGTAGTACGCCATATCTCGGCAACTGGATGGTGCGCGCAAACGGTTTTGAGAACAATGTATACAAATCACGTAGGCTTAGAATGGCATAAAGAATTACAAAACAGTGATTCGGAGTAAACAGTATGTATAATGTATCCCAATTTTGACACCATGTACGAGGCAATTTTCCCTAAAGCTGTTAGCCGTTCTACGTGAATGAAAAATATTGTACTTACTGCGCTTGGTATTGTAACTTGTACACAGAGTCCGCACAATTCATTTGTACGAAGTTGAAGCAGGCTACACCGGCGTTTTTCGTGGCGTTAACGAATGTCTGGATGCCATCCGTGACTGCTTGCTTTTCGGCGGTGGCTGCGCGAAGATAAAGTGCTGGTGTTAATTATCGGCTAATAGCCAGGTAGCCATAAAGGTTATAAAGGTCACCAGCACATGGAGGCGCACTTACTCAAGCTACTGTCCAAGCAGTATGGAATACTGGCTTTGTTCCATTGAGCATAATTAGTGTTCATGTTGATCGCGCGCACCTGGCTGCTGCGACTGGGCTTTTTGGCCGGCTTTTTCGCACTGACTCCTAAAAACAGAATTGATTTCTTTTGGTTTTGCCAAACATTAATCACGCCACCGAATTTTACAACTTAAATACAACAATCGAAATCATATAATTAATAGATAGAAAAGAGATAACAAATACCATGGAGTAATAGCGCACATCCCAACAACGTCGTGGTAATAACCAAATATTTCGCCATGATTGCCTCCCGAAAATACACACACACGTCTATAACAAAATATGACGCTCCTGTCAACCGATCAGCCGTTCTTTTCAATGTCAAGGTTATATTTTATATGTGGACCGCTTAGTTGTACTTGGCCATGTGAATTTAGAGCAGGAACATTAACAATCTTCCTGGAACGAGATGTCATTAAAAATCGCCTATGCTTCGTGCACGCGGTGCAGGTATGATATTAATTTAGTGCAAGGCTTGTCGCTTTTCTGCATGTGCCATTAATAACTGGGAATTTTTTCATGATGGCTGTGGCGATTATTAATTGCAGGGGAAAATTACGCAGCACAGCATCAACTTGTATGTTGTGGGTTTGTATTTATAGAGTTTTTCTGATAATACTGTCGGTGTTATATGGTTAATGGAACTTTTAGTTAATTTGACCGGTAGAAGCACTTTTAGTCTTTTACTTTATGTTTTACAAAAGAGTTACCCGACACAAATTTTCTCATCTCGCACTGGCCAACCCGAAACCAATTCACACACCCGAAACCAGTACACGGACAGTAAATACCAGCAATATATACAGTGGACACTATGAACGTGTTAGGTACATTTACATATATAATCATATATAAACGCGTGCAACCAGGCACTAATTTGTACTCAAACAGCCATTTCCGGCTGGCCAACGCCTGCTGATATTAACAGCTACATCGAGCACATTTCGTACAAAAACCATTAACCGATGTGTCAAACGAATGAGAAAAAAGCAAGAACGATGATACCAAACAGTTGTTTTTTATGAGATCTAAAAGAAAATCAATGTAGACGCAGCACAGGATTTGAATCTACGGTTTGGTTCCAGTTTTCACGCAAATCATACGCTTTGCCGACGACAATCTAAAATGGCTTATTGTTCTCTTAGATCTTTTAAAGGATATTCTGTTTGGTATCGAAAATCTTTTCGATGTTTTCCCATCCTTGTGAGATATCGGTTGTTGGTTTCAGTTCCGAGATGTGCACGGCGCGAGCGTTTGGATTCTTGAGTTATGCGCAGTTGCGTGTTTCCTGTATGTTGGTCATTTGGTCCTGGCCATAAAATTGTCGGTCGCGGACCGAATGTGACACCTTTATAGCATCGTGCGCTGTAGTAGAACACTTTCAGTAACTGATTTTTGTAGTGCAGCTAAATTCCGTCAGCTGTCGTTATTCTACTCATCTCAGTAGGACACATTCGCTGCACCAAACGTCTGTCGCCTTTTACCGTTTCATAATTTAAAAGAACATGTAATTGCGCTTTTTTTAATTCTTTTGTGTGACTTTGGAAAATTACTATTCAGTATTCATACACTAGTCAGTCCTATGGCAGTTGAATTTTCTGACAAACAAATTATTTCTGGTGCAGCTTGTCGCTTGATTTATAGTTCCGTTTTAATACGGCGTGATGTACGTACGTACGATACTGAATATCGGTATTCGCTGGAAACTTCGCTGAACGAAAACTCGAATTACAATCCAGTAAACTGCGATGTTGAACGTTGTTTTGTGTTGTTCAAATAACGCAACACCCGAATCAACAAAAGTAATTTACATCAACGCGGACATGTGCTTTTTACAGTGCGTGGCATTTACAGTTGTATACAGAACGTCGAAACTTTTGTACAGTCCATACATGGTTTTGAGAGATTCGTCATGATATTGTGTATTGTAAGGTATAGGCAAATTTTCACGGCGAACACTGCAGTGCATCCCGTAATCGGATCCCGGTTGTTAAAAACTGAAAGGTATCTGGTGCCATTTCTGTGCCCGTGTACTGCATCACTTGCAGATACTGCTCCGGATCCGCTCCGTCTGTGCCGATAACGCTGACCATGTTGAAACCGGCCAATCGCAGCTGTGACAAAATTATTTTACTAGAGCCTGTTATCAAAGTACATGATAGCCGACAATTTATAAGGTTCACTGTATACGTATTCCTACCATATATGCGGCATTCCACGCTCCTTTAATTTTACACGGGGTTGACGATGGGCCGGTTGCCGGCAGACATGTGATGCTGCTAAGCGGCTTCTGATGGGACGTCTGCTCGTTGATATACGTGTCCCCTGTACAACATATTGTAAAGGTCAATCGTTGTTGACGATAAAGCGGATGAATGTTGTCTAAGCGGTTCACCATGCCGTGGCTGTCTGTTGTGACCAGCTTTACCATGAGCGCACCATGACTGCGCACATTACAGGAAGCTAGCTGACCAAGTTGTCCCTATCCTGATTTAGTTTTCGTTTTTCTTTCGTTCGTACGGGATCGTCCCGTACGAACGAAAGAAGAACGAAAACTACAGAAATAAATAATAAATAAGGCTGAATAAATAAATAAAAAATAAGTTCTACTTCGTAAATAAGACCTGCGATCTGGCCGCACAGTGATCTGTGTTTCTCAATTTTGGTAATCGTAATTATACTGTTGTTGCTTCGTGACCTCGCTTCGTTTTCCAAGCTTAACAGTCGTTTGCTTCCCTTCCCTTTATAAGCAACCCCAGTTCAGATGCTTTAAAAGCAGCGTTCTAATAATTTCAAAGAAAACAAATATAAAAAATAGCTTAAGAATAAATAAAACTACTCGGAATAATGTCCGCAAGCTTAGAATTGCGTTTTGCCGGATATGCAGTGGAATTTATAAAAATAATGCTCTGCATACGGGTGGGTATGGGTTAAAGCCATTTTAAACTCCAGTCTACTGGTCAACCAGTTCGCAATATACAGATACGTAATGAGTCAAAACACCTCGAAATTTTTTATTTGTGAAAATCACAAACGACTTGTACGCGCGTCCAGGAACTCAATTAAATTAGTTGTTGATAAATCAGTACGAGCACACACGACGCCTACCTGTTATACTGATAGCGTAATTGTACGCATCAAACCGCGTCGACTGCATAACAGCAAATTCAAACCGCGGGGCGGCAGTAGCGTTCATCGGACTGACCGGCGTGCAGCCGGAGGCCAGGCAAGCGTACTCAGCTGCCTGAAAATAATATTTCATTGCATACTGGCATAATTACAGAACTAAAAAAAAAAGAAATTAAATGATGCATTTTAGGTTGTTTAACTACCGCTGTCACAACGCTGGTGACCCCGGTCATCTGGTCCGTCCAGACGGATTTCACTGGACCGCTGACACCGGGAAAGAGGGAGCTGATCTTCATGGATTCGCCGATGATTTTGTTGCTCTCGTCAATCTGTACCGCGCAGTCCCCTGTAAAACCAAACCGGGAGTGAATGCTCAGAGTCAGCACCACTACGACGCCTTTTGCTATCCAATACGACAATAATCGTTGCGAGTACCTGAGAACATAAAGTACCGATTGTCGTATAAGAGGGAGGCTTCATCAATCTTTGGTGTTGGTGTGGCACAAAAGTAGCTCGCACATGGAGGTATGGCTATCATGAGAAAACCGTAAGAAATGACGAAGAATCAGTCTCCAATCTCAATACAAAACACTGGCACTACAATTATTACTTGCTATTTTTCCGTTGATGCTCTTCGACGTTGTGGTAGTCTCCATGGTAAGCGTGGTAGCAATGTTGTTACTGACAGAGGTGGCAACGGAAACACCCGTAGCAGCGGCGGACGGACAGTGCTGGTTTTCACAGTCCACTGTAATATAATTATTCAACCTCAGTCGATGAAAACCGGTAACCCTACATGTGTTAATAATCGATACCGAAACTGGTACATAAATCTTTGCAATATTAACGAGTATGATTACTACAAATTAAATCTTAGAAATAACAAATATTATCAAACATAAATAAGTACTCTTTCTGCAGTATAAAATATAAATAATGTTGTACTTACACGCTGCACATTGGGATGTATTGCACTGGTACATCAGACTGATCAGCCGGCAGTCGGTGTTGCTGATGGTGTTGAGCGCCGGTACACAGCCGGGTCGCGCGCCGGCTGCCACACTGAAGGCCACTGTGCCGGCCATTGCGTAATCCGTGGGTTGGTTGTGCTGATTGCAAACCGTTTATTATTTATCAAATTCAAGGAGCTTCTTGAATGTTATTAGCCTTACCGTGATACTGCAGTAGTCGTATGGGAAAAGCTGCCAATACGCTTCGTCCGTACTGTAGCGTCTGTATGTTGACTGCGAAAACAATCATGACATTTCAGAAATGACTGCAAAATTTTTTGAAAATGATGGAAGATTAATTAGACGTTATTTTATTTCGTTTGCTCAGCAATCGCTCCTTTGCTGTTTTACTGATTAATTCAATCGTGCAACGGTTCTGCTCAATTATAATTTTTATGTATGGTAAAAAATAAGAATAAAAAATAATTCCAGTTTATGGATTGTTTTTTCGATTTTATGGCGGTTCGTTTACCGGAATAAGGAGATTCTTGTAGTTGACAGTGATGTACTGATCCCGATCGCCGCGCTGGTGCTCGTTGCGTTTCCCCAGAAGAACCGCCAGGAATTTCAGCACACACCGTTCATTGACAGAACAGCTCTGTGTGTCACGTGCAATACACAACACCTGCTCGGAGGAATTCTTTGCCATCTCCAAATGCATGCCGGGAAAGCTGAAGGACACGGCTGATAAGGTAGACCTTTAGAGGACAAAAAACGTTCAACGTGGCGTATTAGCGAGAAGGTACGAAAGAATAACGGGCTTACGACGCCGCTGACGTATATGGTGTGATGTGGACTTTGTAGACGGTATCACTGCAGGACACCGGAATAAAGGTCAAGCACGGCACGGCGACCATCATCGCGTGAATGGAATTATTGATGGTGGCGACTTCTAGTGGCGCTGTGGAAAACCAAAACCTCATTAAACAGGATTTTGCAAACATGTATTAGCATACCGTAAATTTTAAAGTAAACTAGAAAAGTTTAAAAAATCCGGCAAATACTGTACGTACTGCTGAAATCCACTAGCTTCGGATTTCATTAAGATATTCGGGCTCTGAATGGTTTTTCTTAACGAGCTTGTACAACGTACCATAGCTGGAATCCAGGCAATAATAAATCGCGGATTTATTCCAGCGACCGAACATGCTGATCGAATTGGTCGGGTGGACATTGTCCGGTTCGTGCGCACTGACGTACTCTATAAAATCAATTGTTAACATGGTCCGCAGCAAAACAAACACGAGACATAACGCGAAGCACACCGGATACGAAAAACAACACAGCCAGGAGATCCCGACTTTTACCTGTTGCTATCGCTAGGAAAATAACCGATATAATAAAGTACATGATGATCAACACAGCGGTAAATCCGAGAATGGTCCTGTATGGCAACGACAGCACAAGTGCTTCGTTCGGCATTGTAAGCTGGCTTTATAGAGCGCATGTTCGCGGTGGCAATCGCAGTGGTCTTCGCTGAAACTGGGCCAAAATTACTCTTGGAATTTGTAATTATCATTTGGGCTGTTGACAAATATCCATGCGGTTATGCCATCGTCCTTAGTCGGGGATTTGAAGCAAGTGAATTTTAAAAACGATGAGCTGGCACAATTTGTGTTATTATACATGTTTCCGTTACATAGCGGAAACGATGGTATTCACAACATTTGCGGTATTCAAAACGTAATAAGCCGCTCCATTGACCTGATATACTGCACGAAAAATAATATTGCCGGAAACATTTTGCATAGGCATCTGGATGCGGCTGTTCCGGTGTTTATCAATTATCATTACTCTGGGACAAAAAAATTGGTGACCAGCCTGTTCACAATCTTTCACAGTCTTTGCACTGACGTTCGCTCCGTTCACTATTTTTTCATTTTTCACCAGATTTCGTTGACAAAATATACTGCCGAATGGTAGTATTTATTTCCAATGACGCAACAACAATATCAAGAGTCAGTTTCACTTATTGTTAAACAAAACAACATTTTTCACCGTACCAATAACAGAAGCAGCATTACCTCTTTTAATAGCTAAAGAAATGTTCTGCCTTAAAAACTCATGGCTGCGAATCTCGCCTGTTTGCAGCTCAATCCTCTTTCCGACCTCTTGGATCAGCTTCTTGGCTGATGTGTCAAAGCTTCCGAAAGTTTCGAATCCGACACAGCAAATTCATATCGTCTTGACAGGGAACTGTATTTTCTCACTTTGTCGGCTTCGGCCTGGTCGGCTGCTGCTCCGGCCTTTACGCTGGTCTGATCCAAATGAGAACGGGCAACGGTGTCAACACAAGTTACATCCCAGGTTAAACACAGCCCTCTGGCCCAGGGAAAGGTGATGATTGCATCCGGGCGTGTGTCGTTTTCGTGGTGCATGCCTCTAGGTTCCGGTTCGCGCTGGGATGCCTGCCGAAACCAGAGCCCGTCGCAGGATATCGTTAATGCAGTCGTGTCTTGCCCGTCTTTCAGCCGAAAATTTGTAACTTCAATACTGCCCTGGATATCTGTAAGTACATTAATATAGTGCATACGGTGGTTTTAAAGAGCGTATAAATTCATGGTAATTGCGATTAATCATACAGTTTATATATTCGTCAGAAATTACTCAGAATCGCATTACGTATTTTGACTGCCTGGGACTCACCGCTTCTAACGCACAAGAGCGATTCCCAGCAGAGTAACTGGTATTCCTGTGCGATGACCTTCCTGTCTAACATAATCTATCGTTCACAAAACCTCTAAACTGAAAAATTTAGATGAGAGAAATTCACGGACTTCCGGTGCTTGAAGCAGTTGCAACCGCTCGATGTGACAAACATAATAAAAATTTTATCTCGAAGTTTTGGAAATTGCACATTTTTTGGATTTTCGTCACAAAAATTACTCTCCCGCACTGCTTCTTAAAAAAGGAAAAACAACGTACACAAAACCATTCCAGGTTCTAAATGCGTCATTTAGAAGATACGTCATTTAGAAGCAGCTTAATGCACAGCCAGCCGATCTGTTTTATCGACGCATTAAAGATTGCGAAGTAAATCGACCAATTGTTAACTATTCATGGATTTCCACGCTTTAATACGTTCATTTTATGGAACGTATGGTTTTCCATGGTAAGGTTCATTTTCCTTGGCATCCAGAAGAAATGCGGAGTAACATACAGGATTATGTGAGCATCCAGAGCTCTGATAAATTTCGTTTAGGTTTCTAGGCTTTCAGTGTCTTCGTGATTAATACCTAGGTTGTCGAAGTTTAAGTGTATTAATTTAGCTTCTGGATTCTACTTCAGTATTTTCTTAATGGTTCTGTTAATTTGCTAATGGTGGTAATAATGTGGTCGAGTATCGCTAGTTGAACATTTTATTGTACTGCTCATCTTATTCCACATGCTGGTGCAAACCGCACTCCAGCAAACAATGTCATAACAAAGTAATACGTATGTACAGCCAGCCGGCTCAAAGCCGAACACACCACCAAACAGGGGTTTCTCCATTTCAACACAGCGGCATTAGAGCTTTCAGAGTGGTGACGGTGATGACGTAAAACAGTTTATCCTGCCCCCGCATTAGGACAGCCCAGGACGCTACTAAGCGCGACACCATCATTGCCGACCGTCGCCAGGTTATTGCTGGTACCAGCGCCGGCATTCATTGGAGTTATTATATCCGCTTGCATTAAGGTCATCATGGCGCGCTGCACCGGACCCGGCGTGGCCGGACTCTTCCCGATGACGTACATTATGCCAAATTGGGGTGTAATAGCAAGCTGCAAGGACCAATAATTCTACGTCAAATAAGCGCATTCATTTATTTTTTACAAGTCTTTATTAATTTAGCAATTCTTATGGCTACAACCAGACACGACTACTTGAAACTAAATACCGGTAGGTTACAAAACCAAAGCAAGCAGTACCCTTTTTAACGTTATCATGCCGTTTTACAAGCGGGATGGTGCCCAAAACTGCCGCCACTTTTCCACGAAAAACAGCAGTACTGAAGCGTTTTTCTCTTTATTGCAAAAAACGATATGTGCATAATTGAAGATATTTTACCCTTGTTTTTGCGTATGTTATTTTGGCAGTTCCAACAAAAATTATGAAGTAATTTACCGTGTACATGGCACTCCATGTCTGTGGATCCACTCCACATACACCAGTGTATTGGCAATTAACACCAAGGGTGATGGGAACCACGGCCGACGTCCCATCATTCTGGTAGTTAGAGGTCGGGGTTGCCGCTGCAGCACAATTATATTCATTTCCTACCGCGATTTACTGACATTCATATTCATTTCCTTTGTTAGATTTCTTAGATTTCTTAGACATAGTCCAAGCCGTAGCCGAAACATGTAGAATGCCGATGAAAAGGTTATTGCGACTCAGACCGGGAACTTACAGGTCAAACTGAAGGTTGTCCCTAGGAAATCCGTACGAGCAAAGGGCGTGTCCACAATCGGGAGGGTGATGCAGTTGACGGGAGTGCCGAGGCATTGGTATTGCGCCTAGAAGTAGAAAAACAGACACTACGGTTATTTGACAAGGGGAATGGTTGCGGCAGTTTAAAACAACCCTACATACCGTGCCGGTGATCACGAACGTGGTTCCATACTTATCCGTCCACACTGACCTCACCGGTCCGGTGATGCCCGGAAGGAGCGTGTTGATCTGCACCGAACGGCCGATCAATCTGTTGCTCGTATCAATTTGTACCATGCAGTTGCCTGGAAAATTGCACTTAAGGCCATCGTAACGCAGTGGATTTGTAGAAAAGTGGGACATTTCAATTAAATTACCGGAGAACATGTAATAGTTTCCATTATATAGCCTGGACGCTTCGTCGATATTGGTCGTGTCCAGGCAAAAGTCGATGCATACGGGCGCGGCTGTAAGCAGATGGCCAACCGATTAAAATTCAAGCCAAGTAAGATAATATTATCAATAATTTGCAAAATTTGCAGTCGTACTGGTGGTGGTCGTGGTGGTAGTTGTTGTTGTAGGCGTGGTCGTGGTGGTGGTGGTGGTGGTCGTTGTTGGGGTAGTGGTGGTCGACGTGGTAGATGTGGAAGTGGTTGTGGAACCCGTGGTGGTGCTGGCGGGCGTAGTTGTAGGCGTGGTAGGCGTGGTTGGGGTGGCGGGCGTTGTAGGTGTGGTTGGTGTTGTGGCGGATGTGGTTGTCGTGGATGGGCAGGTCTGGGTTGCACAGTCGGCTGCAAAAACCATTTAAAGTTAACTGGAAACTGAAAATAACTACACGGAAAAAAGATTGAATCAAATTAATGTTAAATAAACTTAATTCGAACATAGGTAGATCACGTAATTTTTAAGCAGAGCGGATGATGCAAGTTGCGGACGTACGAAGAGCGTCGCAGACGGTTGTCGCGCATTGGTAATTGCGGGTAATGTAGTAGCAATCGAATTTGCTAATCGTCGCCATCCTGGGAATACAGTAGGGGGCCTGGAGGACGGTGAATGCCTTGGTGCCGGGTTGGGCGTAGTCGGTATCTCGGTTATGCTGCGGCGTCACACGATGAATTGAGCCATTATAGAAATAACATCAAAAACAGTAACAGGTCGATCTTTACCGTAATACTGCAGTAGTCATACGGGTATAAGTTCCAGTAGGCATCTGTTGTTGAGTACACGTTGTAAGCTGCCTAAAATGTTGGAACACTTTTGCGCTGCAGATTTACAGATGTATTCACTTGACACTTGTACAATATTTAGTTGTATTGTACTGTTGTATAGTATAGTTGTATAGTAGGGCGTACTAAAGTTTTGTGGCACAGTCACTGATGCATTCTAGTGCCTAATGTGTGGACTCTGGACAGATATTATGTACAAATCACACTACAAATGATTATTGGCACATATCTGTGCTTTATATATTATTCGTCTGAAAAATGGCAGGCGCTTACTGCAACGCGCAAGTTGTTTGTTAGTACGGCAATGTACGTGCTGCGATCCCCACGTTCGTGCTCCATACGCTTGCTCAGGGAAATCGCCATCCATTTCATGATACACCGGTAATCCGTGGAACACAGTGTACTATCGGAACGCTGCAGTCCGACAATCTGTTCGTACACTTGCGACTGTGTGTAATTCGACAGAGCCAAATTCTTTCCTGGATACGCGTAGGATGGAGTCGTACCATCGCTGTTCACGCATACATTATGTAAATCATAAAAAATGGTCCCGGGATAGGGGATTCGGTGAACACTTACGTTAAGGGTAGGAAACGGATCTTAAATGTTGTGGAAGTGCAGGGTACGGCCGTCCAGGTCATGCAGCTGCCGATTGTAGCGGTAATGTTGGCGAGGGCCGTGTTGAACGCGGTTGTCTCCGCAGCCACTGTAGAAACACACGCACGTGACGCACCCACCGTAATATAAATACCAAGATCTAAAAATACAGTTCTTTAAAATTGGGACAGACGTAGCTTACAGAAGGACGCATCGAGGCAATAAGGAATCGGCGTTGTTCTTTGCCATGTGGAAAAGTGTGTGTCGACGTTGACGGTGCGGAGGTTAGCGCTACGTGCCGTTGACCCTGTACCAATAAATTCCTCGGTTTATCGGTAAAACATAAATCAGAAAGAAAATTTAATGAAGAAAATTATGATGAACGTATAACAACAATAATATTATAGAAATAAAAATCAATGAAGATTCCGGTTAACCTTGAAGGAACGCGCATCCCAACACTACAACTGCAGCAATACGACAGGCTGTCATGGTGGATCTATACAATTTTATATATATGTCAAGGTCACGGTTGTACAATGTCCAGCACTATTAGAAAGAAGCCTGCTAAAGACCGGTAAAAAATCTTATTTATATCGGTATATTAAAACAAGTATTCTTTTGTGGATAAGGAACAACGGTCAACTCGAGGCTTGATCCTGTATGGCAATGGCATTACAAGTGTTTCGTCCAGCACAGTAAGCCGGCTTTATAGAGCGCTTCCGCGCGGGGATACAGCCAGTGGTTGTCGCTGAAACTGGGCCAAAATTACTCTTGGAATATGTGATTATCATTTGGGCTGTTGACAAATATCAATTATCATTTGGGCTGTTGACAAATATCCATGCGGTTACGCCATCGTCCGTAGTAAGTCCTTAGTCTTTTAAGCAGAAAGACTTTAAAAACGACGGGTCGGCACAATTCGTATAATTATGCACGTTTCAGTTACACACCGGAAACGACGGAGTATAAATCTGTGTATTTACAACGTAGTAAACCGCTGGATTCAGCCTTAAAAGGATTCAGCCTTTATTCAGACTCCACGTAAAATATTTTTGGCGGCACCATTTTGCGTAGACAGTAGGATGTGGACTTTTCGGTAGTTATAATTATCGTGAGATAAAAAGAAATACCACCTTACAGCGCCTACCTGCTTTGGCTCAACCACTATCCCTGATGAAATTACGATTTTTGTGGAACGCCTAAATTCATGGTAAGTGCTATTAATTATGAAGTTAAATCCTCGGTTCGCAACTGAAGAACATTCAGGGACGATCCCGGCCGTTACCCCAGCTACATCCGTTTGGTGTGGCACTAATACGAATGTTAATCTTGAAGATGTTGAAACTTCGCATTCTTTTCTTTTTGATTTTCGTCACAGAAAATGATTTTTTTGCACTATTTCTCTTTAAAAAAATAAGACTAAATTACTAGGAACCATACTGCTCGCACGGTGGCTTAACAAATAAGTGGACCATTATGCTCTATGAACAGGCGATGGTCATTTAATGAATCACATGAAACTTTAAGTTCCACAAACCGATTTCCTTTCAGTTTTTTTCTCAGTTAAGCAGAATATTCTCTTTCCAGAGTACTGGAAATTCTTAAAAAACCTCGTACCTTTTTTTTTGCAAATGCGTTGTAAGACGTCAGTGAAGGCGCTTTAGCAACGCCACCATAGCCACTGCGCTACACTCCTAAAACTGTAGAACTCACCATACGAGTGCGGCTGCGCCGTACGATCCAGGTGCATTCGTGTTTACTTTAATTTTATTTCTCTGTTTTCTCACAGTTGGTATATATAACCTTTAGTACAAAAATGCCGGCGCTGGACACTAACTGAAATTGTAAAAACTTAATCATTGAAAAAGAAAACCACAATCCGTTGTTCGGGGTCTTAGGCTGCGTATTTCGTGTTCCAAGAACGGCTGCTGCTTCCCTCTAACTACCACTAAGTTTAAGTGCTGTCTCGGAGACGCCGTAGATCGTGGTTCCCCAGTAGCATCGCGGATTTTTGGACCGATAAAACGGATAGGTTCGGCAACGGCCGTACCAAAAGTTCCTCATCTCCTAGGTCGTTCCTAGCGTCTCGGCTGCTGCATGGATAAAAAAGATATCTCATTTTCTCGGCCAAAGCGTACTTCCGCCGTTTATTTTCGGCTAGCTGCGCCACATTCCCGGCTTTTAAAAGCTCGCATGCACGTGGGAGGCGGTCACCGTGTCTCAGCATGTTGCGTCCCATACAACCGCGTTACCATCACGCTCTGGACACATTTGCTTAAACTGTAAACCAAGAATAAATGTGAAGTATTCCTGTACGTTTCACTGTGCCATAGAAGTGAATTTCTAGGCTTTCAGTTAAAATTTTAAACTTTTATTCTCTTTTGTTGTTACCGACGTTGTTGAACTGCAAACGTCAGGTAGTAAGCATGATGTCTGGCATCTGGATTTTATTGCAGTCTTTTTTTAACGGTCATGTTAATTTACTAATGGTAGCCGTAATGTGGGCAAGTTTACTAGTATTACATTGTTCATTCCATTCCAGCATTTCATAGGAAAGCTACATGTCCGTGCAGAAAGCACTCTTGCAAACATAATCAAGTAATTAAAAAGTACATCAAGCCGGCTAAAAGCCAAACAGCCCAAAAAAACTTATGTTCTCCATTCCAACGCAGCGACAAACTACAGCCTGTTGGTTGTGATGACGTCTTAATTGCAGTTTATCCTGCTCCCGCATTGGGACAACCCAGGACGCTACTAAGCGGGGTACCATCATTACCGACCGTCGCCAAATTATTGTTGGTCCCGGGGCCGGCGGTAGTCGGAGCTATTATATCCGACTGCATTAAGGTCATCATGGCCCGCTGCACCGGGCCTGGCGTGGCCGGGCTCTTACCGATGACGTACATTATGCCAAATGTGGATGTTATATCAAGCTGCAAGGACAAATAATTCTGATGTCAGGTAAACACACACACACGTATTGTACAAACGCAGACGCAAGTATTGATTGCATTATTGTAGTCTATATGTTGTAACGTTTTTAACCAAAATGATAATTTTGCAATAGCACAGCAATATAAAGCCTTGACGACATGCAAACTCTAGAACATGGTAACAGCTTTGCAAATTAAGTGCCTGGCCAAAATTTGATTTCGGATACACGTGGCGTGCAGACCGTTTGTGCGCGCAACATCTGCTTGTTACGTGTAAGGCATGAAAAACGATTCCTAAAGTTTAAAAACAAACAGGTGTCTGCATGCACAGATTATCACCGTCTGCATGCACAGATTATTTCGCACCGAAACTCGTATACTTCGTACAAAGTAACTGTGGTAACGTTACTATGTCTATACGAATAATACGATTGCTCTGCAAAAGATTCACCATTATTTATTAAAATTCATAATGAATTAAAAAAAGTTTTGCAATTCATTTCGAAATTAACAAAATTGCTTGTTTCTCATATGATCATCAATGTGTTAATAGGCTGTACCCAAAAACAATATTTTTATTGATTGAGGAAGTTTTTGTGTGGTCCTAGCGGATTTGTTGGCGGTTTTAACAAAAACATGCAAAGTAGCTTACCGTGTACATGGCACTCCATGTCGTTGAATCCACCCCACACACGCCGGTGTACTGACAATTAACGCCAAGGGAGATGGGGACCACGGCACCGGATCCATCGTTCTGGTAGTTAGAGCTCGGGGCGGCGGCTGCAAAACGATCATGTTCATTTCGTATCTAGCAGGGTTAAATCTCTGTGACGCGCCATCTCGTTAACGGAAATTCGTCGACTGTCACTAAGACAAACAAACACAACGCTGACCCGCGGCAAAATCAAGCTAAGCGCGTCTTGCTAAGCCGTCAATTAACAGGATTCTTATGTTTCTCAAGTTTATCAGATGTCTTAGGTATTCTTAAGTTTTTCTCCGCTCAATCGGGAACTCACAAGTCAAACTGAAGGTGGTCCCAATGAAATTCGTACGAGGAAAGGCCGTGTCTACAATCGGGAGGGTGATGCAGTTGACGGGGTTGCCGAGGCATTGGTATTGTGCCTAGAAAAACAGATACTGCGGTCATATGCGAAGGAAAGTGGTTGAGGCAGTACAATACACGTAATGCTGCTCCACGTACCGTGCCAGTAATGACGAACGTGGTACCGTACTTATCTGTCCACACCGACTTCACCGGTCCGGTGACACCGGGAAGGAGTGTGTTGATTTGCACCGAACGGCCAATTAGTTTGTTGCTCGTATCGATTTGTACCATGCAGTTGCCTGGAACATGGAACTCTGGGTTAACTTTGCGCATTGTATTCACAGAAAAGCGGGGCATTTAAGACTAGTTACCGGAAAACATGTAGTAGTTTCCATTATATATTTTAGACGCTTCATCGATGTTGGTCGTGTCCAGGCAAAAGTCGATGCATACAGGCGCGGCTATAAACAGATGCCCGACCTATTAGAACTATCTCAACGGAAAATAATATAAAGTATTAAAAAAAATCTGCAGTAGTACTGGTGGTGGTAGTGGTCGTGGTTGTTGTCGTGGTGGGCGTGGTCGTGGTGGTGGTAGTCGTTGTTGGGGTGGTGGTCGTCGTCGTGGTGGACGTGGAAGTGGTTGTGGAACCAGTGGTGGTGCTGATGGGCGTGGTTATGGGCGTTGTAGGCGTGGTGGGGGTGGTGGGTGTTGTAGGTGTGGTTGGGGTTGTGGCGGGGGTGGTTGTCGTCGCCTGGCAGGTCTGAGTCGCACAGTCGGCTGCAAACATAACTTTAAATTAACTAGAAAACTGAAGATTATTGCATTAATAGGTGATTAAACCGAATTGACCGAATTAATCGAATTGACGTAGTATAAGTAAGTTTGATTGAATATACTGGAAATCACACAGTTTATTTAAGTACAACAGGTAATGCCGCTGATTCAAATGGCGGACGTACGAAGAAGGTCACAGACGGCTGTCGGGCATTGGTAGTTGCGGGTAATGTAGTAGCAATCGAATTTGCTGATCGTCGGCATCCTGGGAATACAGTAGGGTGCCTGGAGGATGTTGAAGGCTTTGGTGCCGGGTTGGGCGTAGTCGGTGTCTTGATTATGCTGCGGCATGACACAATGCGTTGCGCCATTAGAGCAACAACATGCAAACGAGCAAGAGGATGACCTTTACCGTGATACTGCAGTAGTCATACGGGTACAAGCTCCAGTAGGCATCCGTCGTTGCGTACAAGTTGTACGCTGCCTACATGCACAAACACGGTGTTTTCAGTTTTGTATGCCATTTCATGTCGGCGCCCTCAGCGGTCAAATCTCTCGGCTGCAGTAATTCTTTGGCGTGAGTATGTTCAGTGGGGTACAGGAAGACAGAAGATCGACCTGTTATAGGCACTTACCACAACGCGCAAATTGTTTGTTAGTACGCCAATGTACGTGTTGCGATCCCCGCGTTCGTGTTCCATACGCTTGCTCATGGTAACCGCCATCCATTTCATGATGCAACGATAATCCGTGGAACACAGCGTACTATCGGAGCGCTGCAGTCCGACAATCTGCTCATAGACTCCCGACTGTGTGTAATTGGCCAGAGCCAGATTCTTGCCCGGATAAGCGTAGGAGGGGGTACTGCCATCGCTGTTCATGATACATTTGAGAATTACCCATAAAAAAATTCGGGAGGCGGTTAACTTGTAACTTGCTATAGGGCAGGACTTACGTTAACGGCAGAAAACGGATCTTAAATGTTGTGGAAGCGCACGGCACGGCCGTCCAGGTCATGCAGCTGCCGATAGTAGCGGTAATGTTGGCGAGGGCCGTGTTGAACGCGGTCGTCTCCGGTCCCACTATCGAACACACGCAACCACCGTAAACATAAAGGCCGGGCTATAAAAATGCAGTTCTTTAGAACTGGGATAGTCGAAGCGTACAGAAGGTCGCATCCAGGCAGTAAGGGATCGGCGTTGCTCTTTGCCATGTGGAAAAGTGAGTATCGACGTTGACGGTGCGGAGGTTAGCGCTGCGTGCCGTTAATCCTGTACTAATGAAGTCCTCAGTTTATTGACCAAACGTAATCCAGAATAAAATTTATCGAAGAAAATTTTAATGAGCGGATAACGAGAGTAACATTATAGACATAAGAAGTAAGGAAAATTCCGTTTAACCTTGAAGGAACGCGCATCCCAAAAGCACAACACCAGCAATACGACAGGCTATCATTGTGGTTATATGTGGTTTTATGGAAATTTCAAGGTCACGATTATATAAATGTTAGCACTGTCAGGCACTAGTCTTCTAAAGGCAGATAAGTCAACTTAAAACGCCCGATGATAGAACGCGTATTCTTTTGTCGATAAGAAGCAACGGTGAACCCGATTCCTGTGTGGCAGCGACAGTACGAGTTACAAGGATTCCGACCAGCATAGTTACCCGGCTTTATACCGCGCTTTTTCGCAGTGGTATAGCCAATAGTCGTCGCTGAAACTGGGCCAAAATAACTCTTAGAATATATAAATATTATTTGGGCTGTTGACAGTTATCCGTGCGGTTATGCCATCGTTCTTTGTTGGGAATTTAAAGCAAGTAAACTTTAAAAACGATGTGTTAGCAAAAATTGTATGATAATACATTTTGCAGTTACACACCGGAAACGGCGAAGTACGTTTGTTCTCGCTGCAGAATTCTGGTAGTTATCATTATAAAGTCCGTGATTATCACATGTGTAATTATAGATCGAACCTCTTCGAATTTGCATGGAAATGCACGCACACGATCCTTTTTACACCCAATCAGGTTTCCGCCAATTTTTTCATATTTTCAATTCTTTTTAAATTTTTTAAATATTCATTTTAATATTTGAAAAACATGGTGGATACCTGATTCTCTCATATTAGCGTGCGTTTTCCGGAAATTTGAATTAGATCGGATCAAAATTACACTTGTGGTACACACTGTACGTCTGAAGTTTTTGAAACGATTTCCCCCATAACTCCCCAAACGAATTTTGCGCGCAGAAACTTAAGAAACAAAATTATTTGACTACGAAATGCGATAAACTATGCAAAACAAATCGGGAGTGGCGAAAGCGAGTTTTTGTACTTGTACACGAATTTGGCACCACGTACCGGCATACCTCATTTCATAATAACAGAAATTCCGGTACAAACCGGTATAAACTGAGTTTCCGGTCCGGCATTTTTCTGTTATAGTTTAACGTTTTTCTTTTTATATTTATGTATACCTTTTTGATGTGACCAAAAAAGGCCAGTACATGTCCGGTATAAACTAACTTTTCGTTGAATCAATACTTTCTAAGACTTTTGAAAGAATTTTGTACATTTGGCTTTTAACCAAATTTACTTTCGTTTCTAACGGAATTTTCTTGTCATTCCTAACGGACTTTCTATTACGAACATTTTTAACCGAATAGTTTTTTCTCTCGTTGCAGTCATTTTAACAAAAAAAGTGAAATAAGATAAACTAAGATAGAAACTGAAACAAAATTCCTGGAAGTGTTAACCTCGACAGGTTATCGCACAAGAAGGTCTTGCTTTTGCGCTTAGAATGGATGAGGTTATCGTAAGCTATTACTTCAAAAAACATGGTGATAATTACTCAAAACGTCTTGCAAAATAAAACTGCTTTAGTGAATAGCATACTGAAGTACATTGTTGTATGCCGTCACTGTATCTCTTAACGGATTCGGATTGGACATGTAAGCGAAACAACGAACCTCTACCGAGGGAATACATTATACGTTGCGGCCGATACATAGTCATACTCCTAACTCCTGCAACACTGAAAATTCATATGCGCACCGGTTTTTTGTGAAATCGCAGCACTTTGGAGCGTTAATATATTGCCTATGGTATATATCAGGCTTAGCAGCATATTTTTCAGTCGGTTTACTTTCTTCGCGATCGAGTACAAAATCATGTAAATTAAGTTATAGGTTATGTAGTACTTCAACATAACAAAATGACATCAATTTTATAAATTCCGCCAATTTTATTGCAAATCCGGTATTTCTTATTATCTAATTAAATTCTGCTAGGCTGTCTTATACGTATGCCGCATCAAGGCTGAAATCTGTCGTATACAAGCTTGTCCGGTAATTTCTGTCGTAAAGATACAGATAGCACATATTTAGCGTCCAGTTTGCGCTATAGCGATTGCCACTAGACTACGCTTGGCGTAACACGCAAATTTGTGTAAGTATTTCGCTGTTTTGAACCGGCAGAAATTACCGGACAAGCTTGTACATATGCTACGTCGTGTACGTTGAAATCTGCATTATGCATTCAGTAATTTCGTCGCTGTACAAACGTGGCTAAGCAGGCTTATCCATGATTACTATTTGATGGCATCAGCACTGGCACACTTCAAGACACCCGTGCAGGCCTCCTGCAAACGTACGTATTTGACCTTTCCACAAATACAACCTAATATTGAACATGGGAATTACCGGGAACTGTTTATAAAATTATACAGCATTTTTTATTTTTACGTCACCTGAACTTGAACCAAAAGCTTTGCATCCAGCTGACCACTTATAAAAACGCCATAAATCGCCGATCAGTGCGTATACCGTCACTGCAGCTGTATGTTTTGGTCGTTCCCGGCGTTTTTTAATCCAAGCCAGCTGCCATTAACAATCGCCACTTCAACGCTTCTTACCCCTCCAACTCAACGGCTTTTTCTGGGTGGCAGCGATTTTTAATTGCCTCAGCAACGGCGCTCCCAGAAACGCAGAAAGCTACGAGTATATAATATTCTTCAGCCGCCGGATGACTGTACTGTGCTATAGCGGCAGATAAGTTTGTTTTCCTACGTGTCACTATATAAGTTTGTTTACAAATCTCTGGCAGTCTGGTGTCTGACAATGCTGGACATTTGTACACCACAGTGACCTTTTCAAAGATAAAATTATTGATCAAGCTCAGCGAAGGTTCTCTAAATCTGAAATAAAAAATTGACTGTCCGTCGGTCTGTCTCTTACGGAAGTGACCCGATGACGTCATCAGTACCTGTCCCATATTACGGGGATCTATAATTTACATTGTTATCATATTTATAATAAATTTTGATGAAAGAATGCACTGTAACAGAATCAAATATTTAATAGTTCACATTCAAAATTTTCGCAATTTTTGATTAATACGTATACGCTCGCTCGATCAATCGTCTTACAAGTAAGTCCTCTTGGAGGATGTACCGTCATCTGTATACTTTGAGACATCTTCGCACCAAAAAGGTTAGCTGATTTCTGATTGGTGGTTCAGTAGCTACAGTTACGTAGTGGTCCGTGAGAATATATTCTCATTAATAATTGCTGTGTGCTTTTGAAGAAAAATTAGCACGACGCGATCGTACTTGTAATGCTGCCACGGTTAAGAACCCCGTGAACTTACTAGAGTAGTTTTATCGGGACTGGCACTTTTAGTAACAGGTTCGGAGCAGATATTTTGTAATATGGACCCTGAGAAGCAGGGATAGAAGGAAACTACCGGATCGACTGTAAACGATAAAAAATTATAAAATGAAATACTTCGTTTTGTCACATGTTTCAGTATAAAGTAAATATATTTTGGTCGCCGGTCACTTACACCACCCCTTGTGGCGCGCTACATGAATACTTGCTGATCGCATAACTTTCTTCATGATTTATTTTTCATCTGTCTACAATTATAAAAGCAAAAGTAAAAATATTGGAGCATAAAATTTCTTAAATTTGTAAACGTGGAAGAGCGGTTCTTTTACATTACATACGGTCCAATTTCTCTGTTTGATATTTTTTTATTAAAATTTCTTTTGTTTATGCTTCGAATTTCTTGAACGAAGTTTTTATTATGGAAACCATTCATTTCTGGCATTTTTGTTGTGTGTTGTTCGGAAATTTTAACGCCAGGTGGCCGAAATACGAAAACGCAGCCTTTTAAGTGACCGAAATACGAGACAAAACGAAGTATAACTGCTTAGTAATATAGTTTGAATAAAGTAAAATACTTAACTAGAAGAACTTAAACTGAAAAACAAAAGAAACTGGCATCGTTAAATTAATTTTGCAAAGTGGCAAAAACGTTTACCAAACTGGGCTGATTGTCGGAATCATTTGCCGAGAAAAAACTTAACAGTAAGATTTAGTTGTTTCTGAAGTTTCGACGGCAATAAGAAGTGTTTACATGATATTAAAGGACAGTCAGTTCCCAACGACTGCCGGTACTTCGCTTTGGGTTCCACTGATGTCAACGAAGCCGTGCAGCAGCCAGTAGTCACACGAGAAACTACTTCTCTAAGTACTGATTTTATCTAAAAAAATCTGGAGGTTTCTCACTGATAAACGAACGTATCTTGCGTTATCCACAACGGAAAATACTGCCTAAGTACATTAATGATTTTTACTCTGCACGCTCATGACAGACACTGAATCGCTCAACCACACAACTTCAGCGCTACGCTAACAAATAGGGTAAGCCGTAAGCATACAAAACAGACGTTTGTAGACGCAGATAACTACGTATGTGAAGATACATAGTTCATTACAATGATTGTACTTTAATTATTATACTAAACAGTTACACGGTTTTTACGTGGTATCGTCGGTAAGTCAAACAACACGAAATAGAAACACAAAAATTTTGCTTAATCTATCCGTTTCGCCCACGGTCCAAAGGACAGATGCCACATTCCCTCTTAAAACTTCCAGCAATAATCGTTGTTGCATAAATTCATGGGATCCTGAGTCTCCTGCCTGGCTCTTTAACAACGGCGATAGCGGACGGTACCCACGGTCCCAGTGTCTCGACAGCAACCGGTGCGAATATGTAGCGGCCCTCCAAATAAGAATACAATCTCGCTCTCTTCGGCAACTCTTGCGTTTATGGAGGTAGCGTTTACATGCGACTGCGCCACGTGTCTACGCACGTCACGTCTCAAGGGAGGTGCAAGCCTCGCTTTCAAGCGAATATTGTAGAAGCGAAGCGAAGCGAACAAACAGCTGACAACAATCCGCGATAAACAATGCTGCTCAACCCAAAATGGCGGGATGTCTGACTGTGGAGAAACGGTCTGAGTAACCATAGGTTCATAACCGTCCAGAGATTTATACAGTTATGACATTTACTACACTCGTGCGACTCGCAGATTTTAAAGGGAGCATCACAAACGGTCACAACAACTGCATAAACACTTGTTTACATGTAAGCGCAACAGTATACAGATGCATACGTGGCTGCACATTGTATAGCAATACCAGTATGTTGTTCTTATTACCACTGGGACAAAATAAATTCCCAATACCCATTTGGGAATGTAGAGCTAGCTGGTAGGAGCTAGCTAGCCACGTTACTGACTTATTTTCTTGCAGGAACCGTGTTTTCTTAATTGTGACTCCAGTAGCACCGTACGAACTGGCTTCAACCTTGGACCCTAATGCAGTACCTGCGCTCCGGTCGACAAATGCATAGTTTAGTGCGTTTTCCTACTGGTAGTATGTATCTACAGACACATATATATCTTTTTGATTTTCGTCACCGAAAATGATTTCATGCACTACTTCTGTTACAGAATTAATTAATAAGAAGCTCGGCCACTGGGGAAAGTCGGTTCAGTTCCAATTAAGGAAATCAGCCAGCGGCTGCAGCAGCACTATGGTGAACCTCGCTCTCACGAATCCCGACGCCAACGCTTGTCGATCGGAATGCAACGAGGCAACGCGGTTTCCTTCCTCGGGAGCATGGCGGAACTGCCAGCTTTGAAGAGATTCTTTTATTTTAATTGGCGCTGTTTAGTTACAGAATTTTCTCAATGTAACTGGCTTGTGCTAATAACAAGAATATGAAAGGGGCGAATTTAAGGAAAGGGCACGGGGGCACATGTCCCTCGGGGAATGGAAATGGGTAATTCAAAAAGGGAAAGGGGAGAGAGACTATTGCTCGAAAAATTTTACCGCCTTTGGAAAAACTGCAGATACTGCTATTTTTTACTGAATTTCTAGCGGTTTGTGTAGCCAAGCCGTTTGTTAGCTTCGCGCTTCGCGGGAAAGTGCCTCGGGGTTGCATTTCAACGATTGTAACTTAACACCATTGCTCAATATTTGGTCAATTTATTTCCGTGCATTGTTCACTGTTTTCCATGAAGCGCGCTGCGCGTATTTATCATGGAATAGATCATAATCTTTTATCTATAAGCCATGTTCCAAAGGGAGCTCTTTCAGGAACTCGTAATAATTTACTATTTTTTATCAGATTTCTAGCAAATCCAGGTGTAAAAACGTCCGTCGGCTTCGGGCTTCGCGCGAAATTTCACTGGTTTTCTGAACTCTGTACATGAAATATCGCACTGTTTTTTTGGTTTTTGACTTCAGCTGTAGAAACAATTCAGTTATTTCAGCTATTTTTTATGGAATTTTTAGCGATTTCTGCAGTTAACACGTTCGCTCCCTTCGCGCTTCGCGCGAAAACGTCCATTTGTCATGTAATTTTTGACTTGACAGTTGACACCTTGCTGTACCGACCATTTTGATTCTGTTCGTACTTTATATAATATTTTTTATAAGTTTTGCGGTAAGTTATTTTGCTGTCTTTGGGGTTCTTGGTTCTATGTGCCCCTTCCACCCAAGCGAGCTAAATTCGCCTATGTTAAATAATAAATTGAAACCACTTTAAGTAGAAAATGCGCCATTATATTGCAGTACCAGCCTTCGCGATGTACACGAAATGCGGCTTAAGCCCAATGTGAAAAAGTGCGAGTGGTAGTAAAAGCGCTTCGATAATATCGAACGTACTTTTCGGGGGCACATCTGTGTTCATCTATCCAGAAGGACGGTGGAGAATTATTAGTTCTACATAATTATACAGACACCAGAGATCCTACATAATTACCGTACAACTATATTTCTAGGGTTTCAGTTTAACCTTAAAACTTAATGTCCGTTTTGGTGTTCACCAAAGTGCTTGAATAACAATCCCCAGATGACAGTTAGCTTTCTGTCTGGCATCTAATTTTATTGCAGTCTTTTCTTAATGGTTTTGTTAATACACTTTAAAGGTGCCAGAAATGTAAGAATCGGAAAATTTAAAGCACTGCTCCTTATACTCCAGCTTTTCTTACATTAGGAAAGCGACACGTCTGTGCAGAAAACACTCCAGCAAACATGATCAAGTAGTAAAAAAGTAGATCAAGCCAAACAGTCGAAAAGACTTGTTTTTCCCATCCCAAGGCGACAAATTATAGCTTTTGACGTATTGGCTGTGAAGGTGCAGTTTATCCTGCCCCCGCATTAGGACAACCCAGGACGGTACTAAGCAGGACACCATCATTGCCGACCGTAGCCAAATTGTTGCTGGTACCGGCGCCGGCGTTGGCCGGAGTTATTACGTCCGCCTGCATTAAGGTCATCATGGCCCGCTGCACCGGTCCCGGCGTGGCCGGACTCTTACCGATGACGTACATTATGCCAAACGTGGGTGATATAGCAAGCTGCAAGAACAAATAATTCTGACGTCAAATAAAAGCACTCACATGTATTTACTACAATAAGTTTTATTTCAGGTCTTAACGACCTAGGTGAACTTCAGTAGTGCCATAGATTCAGTCCTATAACGACAGGCAGTCTTTAGAGGAGCTCCACAAAGAAAATGTGTTGGCTAATGGATTTCGTATTAAGGACTTTATCTGACCGGCCGAGATACATACGGGCTACGGCTACGCGTCCTCTGTGATGCCATACTTCGATAAACCTTTTATTCCGGCACCCCTTTGACTTCTGTACCAGATTCCGGCAGCCGGCTAGTTGAAAATGCAGCATGAGCAACCGTCCTCGCTGGCGACTGCACGTTTATCATCTGCACTCGATTCAACTGCTTTCGAATTTTTCTATTGGTCGGCGGAGCATCTGTACGTACAGATGCTACGCTGCATTTTCAGCTATACTAGGCAGATGCTATTGGTGAATATTTGACTGATTAGAAGTAATTAACTTGTAGTTTTACTTAAGCTGATCGAAAGCTATAATTCTACCTTGTTAAGTATAATAAGTGCAAGTAAAAGCAGAAGCTTTGGACTTGAGCCGGTCATAAGTAAAATTAGTGACTACTTATAATCAGCTTAAGTAATAACTAGAAATTTTAGGCTGAAGTAAAAGTCATCAGCTAAAGTAATTTAACTTTTAGCAAAAATTTAAGAAGCGTAATTATCAGCCTAATTGTAAGCAGGCAAAGGCAGTTTTTTGTGATAATCTGAAGACCCGAATAGAAAGCTTTACAAAATTAAAATAGGCAAAAAAGGTTTAATACTGGATGGGGATCGCTGTTTAGCAGTTTTGACCGTATTTGCTCGCCGAAACCGACTGCACAAGCAGGTTCCGCTTGCATGAGCCATCTAGCGGAATCGACGTAACGGGCCAGGACTTGGGCCGGTATACCACTCTATCGTAGACGGGCCGGAACTGAACGGGAAACGGCTCCGGTTCAGGTAGTTTACGGAAGGGAAACCGGGAGAGAGCTGAATTTTTTAAACGGACGAACACGGCTTTCCACGCGGAGAGCTCAGGGGCTCCCTAATCCTATGTTTGAGAACTAAAGTTGTCTGGCACAGCCGCACAAAAAATCAATAGTAAAAGAATATACAAAATTGTGATTCGTAACAAGCAAGATTATCTTGCGATTAGCTAACAGAGTTTGCATTCGCAAGGCGACGTTACCAGTGGGAAGACAGCATTTTACAGAAATTTTCAAAGTGCTATTGCAGCAGACAGCAACTTTAAAAAATTTTTAAAAAATAAAATTTTTTGAGTTTTGCTTCGGTGCTTGAGTACTTTTGATCAGCTTAAGTAAAACAGTTAAAATAGACTCATTATAAGTAAAAGTCGGTGGGTTTTACTTGAGCTGCAGCGTAAATAAAAGTCTCGAGTTTTACTTATGATCAGTATACTTAAGTAAAAGTGCTCTACTTTTTACTTAAAATCAGTATAAGCTGTAAGTTCCAGCATAAGTACGAGTAAAATTCACACTAGATGCTATACTGCACTTTTAACTAGCCGGCTGCCGGGATATAGTACAGAAGAGTTGGAGGGGTGCCGTATTAAAGGGTTTATAGAAGTATACAACGTAACTGTGCTGACGTTTGTGCAAACCCACAACGGATCAGAGGTTCAGTAGCATCAGTAAAAATTTATAATGGACTTTGAAATTTTCCAAATTCATTTCACAATCTAGAGAGATCGAACCAGTGTGTTATTAGAAAAAATTTTAAAAATTTTGAGATAGAGTTTTTTGCATAATTACGAGGGTTACTCGGAAAGTAATGATAATCAGTATCAGTTAATAATCATAAAATTATGCACTGATTTTTTAAAAACTGTAGCATTCATAACTAGATCATAGGGCAATGGCCGTGGCCATACCGCCTAAGGTTGGCGGCTAGCAAGGCTCTGAACATGGCTGGGTAGCGCTGATTTTTCACTGATCACTGAAAGCGTTGCCTTAATTACTGGCCAGTTTTCATGATATTATTTTGAAAAATTGATTTGCAGAGAGAAGTGTAGAATTTTTCATGCTGTATTGCCTGTTCTGTCGCCTTAATAAGGACCATTCTTTGCTGATGTTGCCAGTTGGTTCCAGCGAACTCCCACCGAGCACTCCGTTTTGACAACGGTGCTCAAATTTTGGAATATTTTTTGAGTTTCCACTTTCGAAAAGTAATCATAGTCAAAACCCTGATCGAGAAAGATCCTTTTCCGACCCCGAAGCAATAGCAGAGGGTCTAATCATTATGGAAGGAAAGGTGTCGAGAGTGTGCTGCAGCTGCTTACTGATAACGCAGAAGAAAATGGTTTCTGGCACGGTATCATCCGTGTGGTGCAATATCGCGAAAATCCACAGATAAGCACCCCGTCCCTGATTTATTTTTTTTCTCGGCCTGGAGTAAAATTATCGTTCCACATTATTTTTCTTAGTTTACCTTAGTCCTTTATCTGTTCCAAATATTTCCTGGCTTGAAAAAATTGTTGCGGGGCAAAAAGTTTGAAATTATGAATAACTGGAAGAAAATATCAGTACACCGATCTCTAAGATACCGCCTAATTTCTTTTCGAAAACGTTTGATGAGTGGCTGTTTAGCTGTTTGCGTTGTATAGAGATTAAGGGACATTGTTTTGAGAAAATACGAGGAAAGCGCTGATGCAATAAAAAATCGTGCGATAGTTATCATTACTTTCCGAGTAACCCTCGGATGATCACGAAAGTCATTCAGCTGTGCCTCAAGAACGGTATACAAAAGTGAAAACCATGCTATTCGAACCATCTTCATGTAGAGCCTGCCGTCGCCAGGCTGGAGTTTTACGTTGTAGCTAAACAGGATGCTAATGGAACGCGTCTCAGTTAACCAAATGTACTGGCGTAACGCTGCGCTCCGGTGGGTGGCAGCAGCAGTACATTTACGTATAATTGAGGATAGTTTTGTCCTTGCATAGTTGTGGGCAGTTCCAACAAAAATATGCCAATAGCTTACAGTATACATGGCACTCCATGTCGCCGGATCCACCACACACGTGCCGGTGTACTGGCAATTAACACCAAGGGAGATGGGGACCACGGCATTCTGCGCATCGTTCTGATAGGTAGTGGTCGGGGCGGCCGCTGCAACACGGAATATGGTCATTTCCTAGCTAGCATGATTACATCTGTGTGACCCGCCATTTCGTTGACGGAAATTCGTCGACCAACAGATACAATTTCGACCCGTCACAAAATGGAGCTCATGTTAGTTCAAACAGTCTTGGATTTTTTAGGTTTTCTCGAGTTTTTTTAAAAAACCTACGAAATCGTAAAAAACCTAAAAACACTTTGGTGTTGTCATAAATTTCTTAGTTTTCTCAGATCTTCTTAACCGAGGCGGTCGACTTGGTGATGTGGTCGACGAAGAGCCAGTCGACATAATGTCGGTGAACAAGTTATCGCGACTCAGAACTCACAGGTCAAGCTAAAGAAGGTTCCTAAGAAATCCGTACGGGGAAAAGCCGTGTCCACAATCGGGAGGGTGATGCAGTTGACCGGGGTACCGAGGCATTGATATTGAGCCTAGAAAAATAGACACTGCTGTCATATGCGAAAGAAAATGAAAATGGCTATACCGTAATGCTGCTCCTCGTACCGTGCCGGTGATAACGAACGTGGTCCCGTACTTATCCGTCCACACCGACTTCACCGGTCCGGTGACACCGGGAAGGAGTGTGTTGATCTGCACTGAACGGCCAACCAATTTGTTGCTGGTATCGATTTGTACCATGCAGTTTCCTGGAATACGGAACTTGAGGTTAACTTGACCCGCTGCATTCATAGAAAGCGGGCACTTAAAATAGGTTACCGGAAAACATGTAGTAGTTTCCATTATAGAGTTTGGACGCTTCGTCAATGTTGGTCGTGTCCAGGCAAAAGTCGATGCACACGGGCGCGGCTGTAAGGAGATACCCAGTCCATTAAAATTCAATCGTTACAAAATATTATTATCGAAAATTGTGATCGTACTGGTTGTGGTGGTGGTGGTGGTTGTTGTGGTGGTAGGTGTGGTCGTGGTGGTGGTCGACGTGGTGGACGTGGAGGTGGTCGTTGAACCCGTGGTGGTGCTGGTGGGCGTGGTTGTGGGCGTTGTAGGCGTGGTAGGCGTGGTGGGGGTAGTGGGGGTCGTGGGGGTGGTGGGCGTGGTGGGCGTTGTGGGTGTTGTTGGTGTTGTGGTGGGAGTGGTTGTCGCCGGCTGGCAGGTCTGGCTCGCACAGTCGGCTGAAAAATCATTTAAAGTTAACCAGAAAACTGAATATTACAAACGCGCAAACATTCCTACATTATTGCATTATTATTACATTATTACATGACTAGGAGATTAAATCAAATTAACTGAATTAACATTAAATAAAATTATTTTGGATATAAATGTCGTATTTTTTTAAGCACAGCGAATAATGTCGTTGATACGAGTAGCGGACGTACGAAGACTGTCACAGACGGCTGACGGGCATTGATAATTTTTGGTAAGATAATAGCAGTCGTATTTGCTGATTGTCGGCAGCTTGGGGATGCAGTAGGGGGCCTGGGAGACGGTGAAGGCTTTGGTGCCGGCTACGGCGTAGTCGGTATCTTGATTATGCTGCGACATCACACGCGGTGAGTTGCGCCGTTTAAACAACCGCAAGAAAAATAGCAACAGGATGTCCCTTACCGTGATACTGCAGTAGTCGTATACGGGATACAATCCCCAGTAGGCTTCTCCGTTTGCGAGATACTTGGTGTACGCTGACTACGATGCCGGCATAAAACCTTTTAAAATTTTGTCAGATTCTTTGCCACAACCAGTCATGTAGTCTTACCGGAACGCGCAAGTTGGCCGTTATTACGGTGATGTACGGGTCGCGATCGTAGCGTTGGTGTTCCATGCGCAAGGTCATTGTAACAGCCAACCATTTCATGATACAACGATAATCCGTGGAACACATTGTACTATCGGAACGCTGTAATCCGACAACCTGCTCGTATACTCCCGACTTTGTGTAATTGGCCAGATCTAAATTCTTTCCTGGATAAGCGAACGACGGGGTCGTACCATCCCTAATAGGATAAAATGCGGAAAATCAGTATAATGGTAATTTTATGGTGCGGTGAAATTAAAGGCCGGAATCCGTCTCACTGCTGTGCAAGTACATAGAGCCACTTACGTTAAGGGCATGAAGTGGTTCTTAAATGTTGTGGCACTGCAGGCTACGGGGGTCCAGGTCATACAGCTGCCGATAGTAGCGGTAATGTTGGCGAGGGCCTTGTTGAACGCATCGACCTCGTTCTGCACTGTAGAAAAACACAACCGGCGTGATACAAATCAGCTACGCTGTTCCAGTGTAATATTTTATGATGGGAGAGAAAATCGTACAAAAGGTCGAATCCAGACAATAAGGAATCGCCACTCCTTTCGTCCATGTGGAGAAGTGGTAATCGGTATTGACGGTGCGGAGGTTAGCACTGCGTGCCGTCACACCTGTACCAACAAATTGTCCAAGTTTACTAACAAAACAAGAACCAAAAATAGTTTTCTGAAAATATTATAATGCGACTATTAACGTATAACGAGAATAACATTACAAAATTAAAACTAATGATGATTGTGTTTAACCTTGAAGGAACACACATCCCAACAGCACAATCCCGGCAATAAAACAGGCTGTCATTGTGGATATAAATGATTTTATCTATGTCAAGGTCACCGAGGTGTATAAATGTCCAGCACTGTCAGAAGCCAGCCTGCTAGAGATCGGTAAGGAAACTTATATAGCGACACGTTAGAAAAGGAATTTATTTGCCGGTAGTGCACAGAATAATCATCCGCCGGCTGGAGAATATTAAACAGCTTTCTGGAAGGGCCGTTATTAATTATGCTGGGGTAATTAAAAATCGCTGCCACCCGGAAGATGCCGTTGGGTTGGATGGGTAAAAAACGTCGAAGTGGCGATTGTTAATGGCAACTGGCTTGGATTAAAAAACGCCGGGAACGACCAAAACAGACAGTGGCGGTTTATGCATGGATCGACGATTTATTGCAGTTGGCGTTTTTACAGCAGCAGCGGCTATGCAGCAGGATGCATGGGCCATGGCTTTTGGTGCACGTGACGTGAAAATAAAAATTGCTGTATAATTTTATAAACAGTTCCCGGTAATTCCCATGTGTAATAAGTTATATTTTTGGAAGGGTCAAATACGTACGTTTGCAGCAGGCCTGCACGGGTGTATTGTGGTGCGCTGATGCTGAAGCCAACGAATAATAACGATAAACAAACCTGCTCAGCCACGCTTGTACAACGCCGAAATTAATGAATGCTTAAGTAAGGAATGCAGATTTCAGCCATAATTTGGCAGACTTATACGACAGCCTAGCAGAAGTTTATCAGATACAGTAATAGAAAATACCGAAATTCAAATAAACTTTGCAAAATTTATAGGACTGATGTCATTTTGTCGTGTAGATGTACTACCTACCTACTCTATAACTTAATTTACATGATGGTACTGGATCGCGAAGAAAGTAAACCGCCCTACCATATGTACGATAGACCGAGAGATATGCTGCTAAGCCTGATACCATAGTCAATATGGTAGATCTCGGAAGTGCAGTGGTTTTACAAAATACCGGTGTGTATTTGAATACTCCGTGTTTCCGGAGTAGGACAATATGTATCCACCACATTATCCACGTGCACTGTAATTTTCCGCCGCTAGAGTCCGTTAACACAAACCGTTAAGAGATACGAGTACATAATGTACTGTATCGTACATAAATTGATAGCACATAATGTACTTCAGTATGCGTTTCACTATTAACTGCACAACAAAGTAATGTTAAATACAATAAATACCAACGATTTTGCACCGGTTATGGCAAAACTTTTTACATACATAAATTTTTGCATTTATTTTTCTAATTAAAGCGATGACACTATCCGCACAGCAAATAAGGCTTTGCCCGTGTATGGTACGTACAAATACTGCGTAGTATGGTACCCGAATTTGGCCAGTTTATTAGAACATTTTGTCAACATCTAAATTTACAGCTGTCAGGATGACCGAAAATTACGCAGCAGTCGTTAACAGGAATGTTATGGTGGTGACTGCCATTAAAAACATCTGTTGGGTCGTAATTCGGAGTTCGGATCCCCGGGTTTGTCTAGATCGGTATTATTACGGGCTTGGACACTGGAGGGATTTGGACAGCAGATCCCCATTTGTCAAGAAAACGTAGACATCGGTGTCAGCCCAGAACAGGGATTCGATGTACTGGTTGCCGTCGTCACCGATGCCGATTACGTTGACATAGTTCATACTGCCGGCGCCTTTTACCTGTTGAACACATGATATTATATCGTCGAGGATGAACAATCGAGGCGTTGAGAGTAACACAGCTATTTTGTACATATGTAATTTCCGTACCCGACAAAAGGTAGACAGCGATTATTTTTAGCTCCGTTATTGCCAATCCCCTTTAAACTTCGTTGTTTTTCCCACTACATTGCACCTTCTGCAGAAAGCTTTTGCTACTCGACTTCGAATAATAAAACACGCCACAAAATTTTTCCGCGTTGGTTCACACGTAAAAATAAAATTATTTTCTGCATCGGCTAAGATAAAATGATATTGTATCTGTTAAAGAAGTTCATTCCGAATACACTATTTAATCGTACAGTAGAAAAATGTCAAAACTAAGACTGGAATGTACCGTATAATGTCCGTATAACTTCCGTCAGCTATTATCCTTAAACAAATGGAGCTAGACCCGGTGCTGATACTACAGGTGAATTTTTTTATGAAAAGGGTAGGAATTACACAGCGAAAGTGTTTCTCATGGGAAAGATACCAAAGTCTGCAGTTTTAACTGACCATGTAAGCGGCATTCCATCCCTGTGTGATCTTGCAGTTATTGGTAATGACACACAATGATGACGTCGATACCAGAAAGCCCCCATCATCCGGTTCATAAGCCGAAATATCCGCTGCAAAAGGTCACAGATAATTTTATTATATTCGTATTAGGCGGTCAAAGAAGTGCTCCAGTTAATACCATCGAACGAGTACGTGGTGTACGGGCGGACCGTGGAAATAGCGCCGGTGTAATCGGTGCGAATAAACTCCCATCGGATGCGTGTATCGTCCACCATCGGCGACACGGGAAAGCAGCCGGATGCCCAGCAGTTGTACTGTGCTGTCTGCAAAGCGATTCCAGCATTTCCATCGAAATATACAACAACGATCGCCACGCAGAAGCACCACCATAGTACCAGGTAACTATCAACGTAGTAGTCCCTATCACGGTAACTGGAATACGTATCACCGTAGGCTGCCGGAGCGGCGGTTTATCTTAAAGTACCACTATCGGCAAATGTCATACGATCTGCAAATTACTTCCTAATACAACATACATCGGTGCGGACACGCGTGATCTGATACTTTTGGTCCGTCCAGATGGAGCGCACAGGACCGGTGACCCCCGGCAGAACATAGCTGACAGGCACCGATGGGCCAATGATCTTGTTGGTGATGTCGATCTGTACGGCGCAGTCACCTGTAACAGAGACAAGGGAAAGCTTTTTATTTGGCGAATGCTGTAGAAGATAAATTTTTTTACCAGAAAACATGTAATACTTGTCGTTCCACAAAATGCTCGCCTCGTCGATGGTCGGAGTGGGCGTGGCGCAAAAGTTAACGGAACATGTCGGGGGCACGGTTGCTGAAACATGCAATACGAAAATTTATTAAAAATTTACTTTCTATGACATCGGTTTTTTGGTATTTAGGGCCAATGAGCTAATGTCAAAATTATTATTATTTACGGAAAATCCTGACTGCGGCTGTAAAACTGTGCAGTGTAGCCCTTTGCGATAATTAATTTTCAGTTTGGCTGTTCTGTGTAACTGTATAGTAAAAATAAAATTCCCCTACTCGTTGGAGCTGTCGCCGCCGTTGGACACGTCACAGCCGTGATTGTGTCGGTCGTCGGTGTCGTCGTCAACGCCGTCGTTGTCGAGATTGTCGTTAACGTTGTGGTGTCAGTGGACGTCCCGGTGGTTGTCGAGGCAGTTGTAGTTGTCGGTGTGGTCGTTAGGGGTGTGGTTGTCGTCGTTGCGGTCGTAGTGGTCACGCACGATTGGGCGGCACAGTTCACTGCAGTACAGGAAAATTGTTTTCGTGTATTCATCAATCATCATTCATTGTATTCATCAATCATTCATTTCGATCAGTAGAAGTGTATCAGGATGAGAATAGTATCCACCATGGCCAGTAACGTACACGGCAGGCATAAACCCGGGTTGAGACCGTAAAACATGCTGATGAGCTGGCAGTCGGTGTTGCTGATGTTGTTGAGTTTCGGTATACAGCCCGGACTGTTAGGCCTGCCCGCAGGGACGGTGAAGACCACCGTGCCGGGTTTGGCGTAATCCGTTGGTTGGTTATGCTGCAGTCAACAAGCGAAACACCGTACAACTATAAGCTGATTCAATCTCATAATATGTATATTAACATTTCCAGGGGTTCATTCAGCGGTCCAATAACCACGGCGACGACATTAATCTGGAGACTTATCAATACCAGTAATTATCAGCAGTACATTACCGTTATGCTGCAGTAGTCGTAGCCGAACCGGCCCCAGTACGCCTGCGAGTCCGTGTAAACGGTAAAGAGGCTCTGCGAATTGAACAATCTATCAGCAGAGCGCAGCTTGTATAACCTTATAACCTAAGGTAGAAGCGTACCGGAGTAACAGCGTTGCTGAGGTTCAGGGTAATATACAGGTCGCGATCCTTGCGCAGTTGTTCCTCCCGTTTGCCAAGACTGATGGCGATGAACTTGAGGACGCAGTGGACATCGGTGGAGCAGCTCAGACTGTCACGGGCGATGGCTATCATCTGCTCGGTCTGGGTGGTCTGGAGCGCCCGATTGACCCCGGGATCACTGGATGAGGAGGTGCGGTTGGCGCTGCCTCTATTGATGAGGACGGTAAGAAAATGCACGCTGCATACTAAATTTCCAGCATTCGGTACGCTTGTGGCGCGGCGCAGTACGCTGTACGACAGCCGGATATTTTACTTTTGTCGGGCAGTGTACTGCGCCACGTGAGTACGAAATGCTGGATGTTGAAGCGCGCGACTGTCTAGTCTTAAATATAAGTGCTGTCGCTAAAAAAGTCAATATTCTAGCTATAATTTATCCGAATATATTTATTTGACTTACGGTCCGCCGGTCAGCGCCGTAAAGCGGATCTTATAGCGACTATCCGTGCAGTCCACAGGAGTGAATACCATCTTATTGGACAGGGCATCCGTCATGATCTGGATAGCTTGCTGAATTGTTGACTTTTCTGTCGCGGCTACATAGAACACCATAAATTTCAATTTTAAATTAAAAACAATAAATATATAAAGTTAAAATTCGATTTTTACAAGATGAAGTTCTCTCTGATCTGTCTTCGCCTACAATGGGCACGTGATACATTTTCACACAGTGCAATATGATAAAACGTTGTTTAAGATATCAAGAGGACTACTGCAACTGAACGTATTAACTGAAAAATAGGTTACATTAACAAATTACAACTATCTATACTTGTATACTCTGAAGACTAAGTGTAGGTATGCAATGGTGAACTGGTGTGTCGGTATATATTGTACAGTACACTTCAATCAACGTACAGTAATCCAAATCAATGCAGAAGGGTATACTCGATGCATTCCATTTTCCATATGCCCCATCCACGTTGGTGGTGCGCAGATGCTGGGATGCGCCAAAACTGCCTGTTTGCGTGAAGTGCCATACATTTTAAAAAAGTACAGTTCAACAATCATTACCGACTGCCAAAAACCTAGACTCAATAAGGCTCGAATAATAAATAATAATAATTGTTACCTCTGTTAATAATTATATTACTCTGTTCTAATAGCAATTATATTACTCTGTCTCTGTTACCTGTGGCACCCTGTAGAATAAGCACTATTCCCATGCATACCGATGGGGTCAGTGTCATAATGCTCGGTTGTTGTGGGCGCTAACAGGAACAGGGATAAGCAGACAATCCCTCAAAAGATTACACACCAGCAGCCACGTGCCTATAATCCTTTACCAGGAATCTACGAGTATACAAGATGTATTCAGTGTATAGCATACCGCACACCGCACAGTGCACACTACCGGCGGAGAGGAACAACGTCATCACAGCCGGGTTCTTTGTGTTTTGTCTACGCGAATCACTTCTGTCAGCGTAAAATTTCCCTCAGCGGTCAGCGTATTATGGCTTAATTATGCGCTGATTGACGACATTTTATCAGAGTTATAATAACATGGCCGGATGCATGCCCGATATATGGATAAACCAGTATGCTTTGTGTTCCCTGAGCATGTGATCATGGGGACACTCTGTATACGGCTGCGGGACAAGCCGTCGCGAGATATTCACCTGGAGACACTTGTGCGTAAAGGACTTCCGATTGTCGGGAGAATGCCGGTCGCAGAGCGTTTCGAGGTATGCAGATTTAGTTTTGGAATGCTTGGTTGACGTGGTTATTAGCAAAAGCATATTTATTCGTTGCTACGCTGGAATAATTTACCGCTGGACTTATCGTTGCATGAATTTGTTCGTTGCAGATCAATGGGAGGTCCTTTTTGAATTCCATCGCGAGACATAAAAATTTGTGATGTTGAGAAATTACCAACAAAAACCGGAGAAGCATGAAATCTTTCTTAAATTTTAACCTATTTTGCTTAATGTGCTTCAATATTTTCGCTCGTTTCTGAAAGATCAGATTCATCCACGCCTTTACGAGTAACAAGTCTACACGGGTGTTGTACCAATTCTGAATTTGCAGAAAATCATACCGCTCAACTGTGTTCGTACTTTCATAGCTACACTTATGGCACAGTTTGTACAAGTTAAATTTTCAGTACCTGTTGATGTTTGATATGTATCCGGAGCATCCCGTCGTATTCCACAGTATTCTTCTACGTAGCCTTTATGTATCCTACTACTGTTCCAGCCATCCTACTAATTCTACGTCCTTTTTTTTCAGTGCCGTATTCCACAAGATTCCTGGAGTATTCTCTAAGTAATCCGCATGTATTCCACTAATTGATTGACTGAATGTTTATTGAGTAGCCAAGCCGGGTGCAATTCGGCACTATCACATATCCTGATTCACGAAGAACATCAAATAATAAGAAACCTGAAGTAATTAACTGGACACTCCAGCGATACGAAACGAATACAGTATGGATACTAGTACGCTAAGATTCTGAAGTTGTTGCATACGGACGACAGCATGGGATACATAAAAGATACGCGCTCCCAGAATGAATCTGTGCTTGCTGGATAGATTTCCAATTTCCATCGGTTTGTTCAGTGGCGAATTTAAGCGAAGCATGTGTTTGTTGGGAAGTGGTTACTTCAAAAAAGTAAAGGGTAAAGTATCGCTTAGAAACGTAGATCAGTTTTGCAACAAAGTGAAAAAAATACTTTTTTAGCTTTTGCTTGATAGAAATAATAATGGGCGAAGATTTACATTCACTTGTAAATTTACATTCTGAGTTGTATAAATGTAGACATGTTGGCTACCCTGGTGTACGTATGATACAAAGTATAACATAACAGTTTATTTCTCTTCAGTGAACGACCGCGCAGACAATCTGGAAATTTATTGCCGGTATTTTCAAGGTAACTCCTGTTTTCAATCTGTCTTATCAACGATAAGAACATTAACCTGCAGAGTTAGTAAGAGGGGTTCATTCCCTGCATTACTAGTATGGCACGATTTGCCGAATTGGGCTAATTTGTCACACTTATAAAACGTGCAGTATGGTCGCAATGCAAAAGTTACAGTTCACATTTTGAAAAAAGATCCCATCTACGATATGATCGTACATGGATTTCGGTTGCCGACTCCGCATGCCATGGGGGTTGCTTACGGGCTGGGGCACTGGAGGGCTTTGGAGAGCAGATCACCATTCGATAAATAGGCAAAGTAGTCGGTGGCAACCCAGAACATGGTGTTAAGGTACTGGTTGCCGTCGTCGCCGGTGCCGATAACGTTGACATAGTTTATCCCAGCGGTGCCTTTCACCTAATCATACATACTTTACGTTACCGTGCATCATCCAGCAAACAACAGGGACTGAAAACAGCCGAGCTGAAAAATCCTGCTTTGTGCCCGGCGGGAGTGTGATGTTGTGGCTAATTAATATGGTGCTTTTGTACTGCGGAAGAGTTAACCATCTGGTGGGCTACAAAGTCGTACGCCGGCCGCGGGGCAAAAAAAAACTGTCGCTACGTTCTTCGTATTTCAGTAACTTTAAATGCACGTCTTTGTAAACCGGTCATTGGAATTTAAATTTTAGTTTAAATTTCTGTCAATCATTTTATTTTTAAAAAAAATCAGTGTACGGGTAATTTAGTTTAAAGCTTACAGTACTCCGTACACAGTACACTTACAAACTTATGAGCAAAGTCTAAGGTCTAAACTGGTCATTTCTAAAAGCTGTGTTTTGTTAGGAAATTCCAAAACCGGTTTATGGACCGGTTCATAAATGTAAATTAAGCGTACTTCGAAAAAACCTATAAATGGGCTCCGTTACTTCCTTATACAATAACGCGGTTACACATCTGGCTCTCATCTAGTAAATTGACAAAGTTAAAAGGTTTAACATAAGTTAACCTGGGAACCCAGTTAACTGTCATCTAGCACAAAGCTAAGGAGAGCCCATTTATAAAATTTTTCGAAGGAGAAGGCAATGATTTAACGAATGGCCGAAATAAGAAAAATTCCGTGCAAAGGAATCGACTATTTTTGCTGTTGTTTGTCGCTTTTTATCTTAATAAGCACTTTGAACTGACCATGTACACGGCATTCCATCCCTGCGTGATTTTGCAGTTAGGATCGGTAAGTATACACAAATTCCCGATCCCGACCAGATTGCCCGAGTCATCATCCGCTGCATAGGCCAGAACATCCGCTGCAAAAGGTTATAGATGTTGGTTAGATGTGTCAAGTGAATTGGCGTGATACGCGGTTGTGCGCGTGCACCGCATACCGTCGTAGGAGTACGTTGTGTACGGGCTGGTTGTCGCCATAAGTCCGCCGGAATCGGTGCGAATGAACTCCCAGCGGGGTCGGATATCGTCTACCATCGGCGATACGGGAAAACACCCGGCGGCATAACAGTTGTACTGTGTTGTCTGCAAAGGAAAGACGGGAATCAAGGATATTCCCAAAAAATAATTATGCAGTTGTATTCATCGCAACAGAATATGTTCGCCAAGCCGCATTGGTATAACCGTAGATAACCACCAGAACGGGAGTTTTCTTCGACGGAAGCTGACGTTGTATTTTAAGCAAATTACTTTTATTTCTTTTTAAGCACGTACGTCGGTGACGACACGCGTGATCTTATATTTTAGGTCCGTCCAGATGGATCTCACGGGACCGGAGACTCCGGGCAGGACATAGCTGACCGGCACCGACGTGCCGATGATTTTGTTATGATCGTCGATCTGTACGGCGCAGTCACCTGCAATTTGAACGGAACTGTTTTACGGCAAATTTAGCGGATCGGGAAAGTCTCGATCATGTACCGGAAAACATGTAATACTTGTCGTTCCAGAGAATGCTCGCCTCGTCGATGGTCGGAGTGGGTGTGGCGCAGAAGTCAACGGAACATGTCGGGGGCGGGGTTGCTGAAGGAGGAATAACAAGATAACGACGTTTATGGCAAAATTACATTGCAAGTCAAAGAATTCTTTTGCACCGCAGGCTTGTGATTTTTTTTATAAATTATTTCATTAATAATTTTATATCCATAGAAAAATAAATGTTCCCATACTTGTTGGAACCGTCGCCGCCGTTGGACAGGTCATAGCCGTTGTCGTGCCGGTCGTTGGTGTTGTCGTTGGTGTTGTTGGTGTTGTGGACGTTGTGCTGTCGGTGGATGCCCCGGTGGTTGTCAAGGCAGTGGTGGTCGTCGGTGTGGTGGGCGTGGTTGTCGTCGTGGTCGTGGTGGTCGTCACGCAGGATTGTGCGGCGCAGTTTACTGCAGCAAAGGTTATTATAGGTCGTGGTTATGCTAACTGATTATTGTGGTTAGGAATTATTTTCCGCAGTTAGATCGATGCATCACGCATAACTTACACGGCTTGCATAAAGTCGCGTCGAGCCCGTACAACAAACTGATGAGCTGGCAGTCGGTGTTGCTGATATTGCTGAGTTTGGGGATACAGCCCGGACTGTTTGGCTTGCCCGCAGGGACGGTGAAGACCACCGTGCCGGGTTTGGCGTAATCGGTCGGCTGGTTATGCTGTCATCCAGAGAACACCATACAATGGTAGACAGCTTCTTAGACTTGTTAATATTATTCTAGTTTACGGTAATTCATCCGCGGGAACTGTAACTAGAAACGACACTACACAACGTTCTCCATTAGTAACGGTTATATAAACTTACCGTTATGCTGCAGTAGTCGTAGCCGAATCGGCCAATATACGCCTGGGTGTCCAGGTAAGTAGTGAACTGACTCTGCGAACCCATCAAGCTGTCAGTTACTATATTCAAACACTATATTTCCACGAAATTCCCAACCCGATTTCATCTTATCCCCTTAATTAGATGCGCAGTGCCGATGCACGGGACGACTAGGTAGGAAACGTGCTTCTTAATTTGGTAAAAACCCGGTGCAGTTTTATTAAGCTAATGATGACTGGCGTACCGGTGTAACGGCGTTGCTGAGCGTGACGGTAATATACTGGTCGCGATCCTTGCGCAGCTGTTCCTCCCGTTTGCCCAGACAGATGGCGATGAACTTGAGGGCACAGTGCACATCGGTGGAGCAGCCCAGACTGTCACGGGCAATGGCCACCACTTGCTCGGTCTGGGACGCCCTCTGCTGGGCTGAATTAACACCAGGATCACTGGACGAGGAGATGCGGTTGGCGCTGCCTCTGTGGAATGGCACAAAATCTTAGGATGGGTTTCGAACTCTAAGTAAATGTATCATTAGTATGGTTGCCCAACAGTAAAGCCGACTTCCACTGTGGTCAGTTGGCTTCGCTTTAAGCTGCAGTAGGGTGAAATTATTTACGGTATATTTTCAAAATTTCAAGCTACAACGTCGTATCAATTCCATAACGAAATAGGCTTTCTGCGTGTTTGAAATAGCTGATTAATTTAAAACCTGGTTATTTTAAGTATTATTTTAAACTCTTAACAAGCCAGTTTTATACTACGGTATCACAGGATTTAACGAAGTTTTGACGAAAGGCAGCTGACAAAACGATAAAAAAGGACGAGAAATTGTTAATCACTTCAACTCCTAAACGATTAAAGATTTTCAGGGGTTTTTGTAAAATAATTTGGTTAGTTTTAAATCTCATTGTATTTCATCTCATTGCAAAAACGGCTCAAAAGTGTTTGAATTTCAGACCTTACTTTGAGCAAGCTAGAATAAATTCTACCCTAGCAGAAACGGAGGCTTGTCTTGCATAACATGTACTACCCTAGTATACTCTTACAGATACATCGAATCCGTTCGCGAACCGATCCTTTTTACTACTGTAGGATTCAGTACGGACGTACAGTCAACCGTACAGTAAACGAGTGGTCGGCCTACGAACGGATTCGAATAATGGCTTACGGTCCTCCGGTCAGCGCCGTAAAGCGTATCTTGTAACGGCTATCCGTGCAGTCCACGGGAGTAAATATCAGTTTACCGGACAGTGCATCCATCATGATCTGGATGGCCTGCTGAATTGTTGACCTTTCTGTCGGGGCTGTATAAGAGGAAACCATTATCAAAATGGTTACATAATATTATTACAAAATTAATATTATTACAAATTACATAATATTATTACAAATATTATTACAAAAACATCCACTTATACGCTAAAACCATGTACAGAGTACTCGTACTTAGCACTACTGTGCTTATACAAATCGAAAGTTACTTTCCTGATTAGATACTGTAAAAAGAAAATTATTGCAGCACTTATGGGTGTGATTATGTATGTATACTGCGTTATTATACTGCACGCGAAAAACTGAGAAATTGACGTACAGTAATCGGCGTCGATGCAGTAGGGAATACTCGATGCATTCCATTTTCCATACGCACCGTCCACATTGATGGTGCGCAGATGTTGGGACGCCCCGAAACTACCTGTTTATTGTGAACACGTACAGTATATCTGTACCTTAATTTACATTTTTAAACCCGTTCTATGACAATTCTTCAACATTCATAACTCCCGTAGCCGTTTTACCTAAGACGCTTAAGAGCAACACCGTAATCACGCATAACCAAGTGATCGAGGCCATGATTGTTGGTTCTGGGGGCGTACACAGGAACACCGATGAATAATCCCGGAAAAAGGGGCAAATAGCAGCAGCTACGTGCCGATGATTACCGTCTGCAGCGTATCGAAAAATGTAAAGGATCGGCCGTGTGTACCGATGGTAGGGAGGGAAATCGCCAATGCCGCCGGGTTTCTGGTATCTCGTTCATAGTCACATCTGTCAGCACGATTTTCACTTAGCGGTCAGCGGATTACGGTTTAATTATGCGCGGTTGGCATTTTATCAGAATATAATATCAATGTGATGAATAACATTGCCGGTTTCTTGCCTTGATACATGGATAAAACAATGTATTTTCAAGTAGCTCATTAACGTTGCAACGTCGAGAAGATATCTAACATCGGCAACAAATTTAATAACTGTGATAAACTTCCGTACGGAAGCATCCGGAAAAAATCACCAGTAAATGTAACACAGCCACAAAACTACAGTATTTCATATATGCAAAAGAGCTATGGCGAAACCCAGTTTATGACTATCTGTACTTTTGACTCAGATATTTTTTGTTTGTGACGGATAATTGTCTAATAGTTTGCTGTTTGTCTTCGTAAATTATCGCGTCTGCCGTTCACTGCGCAATAAAGCTTGAATCTCCTCAATAGTTTTTCCTTTAGTTTCCGGCAGCTTAATCACAATATGCACCGTCGCCAGCGCCACCAACCCGGCAAAGATGAGGAACGTATAATGCTTAGCCACCACCACAATCAGCGGGAACAACAGCGTCGTCAGAATGGCTCCCGCCCAGGACACTGCGGCCACCAGGCTAGCCGATGAATTATGTGCTTCCTGGGGGAACAGTTCTCCCGGGAGGATCCATGGCACCGACGCCGACCCGGTAGCGAAGGAGGCGATGAAGAGCGGCATACAGGCGGCACTCCCGTACTTGGTCCACTCCACGCCCTGCTCGCGGGTCACGGCGAACACCACGAACAGCACCAGCGCCACGATCATCCCCAGGTGGCTGATGAGGAGGAGGGTGCGGCGGCCCAGGCGGTCCACCAACGCCATGGAGGTCAGCAGCGCGATGAGGTACACCACCCAGACGCCCATGGTGGCGTACACGGCGTCCATCTGCTTCAACCCGACATCGTCGAAGATGGAGGTAGAGTAGAAGGTCACGCAGTAGAACCCGCAGAACTGATGGGCCAGCATGGGCACGGCCACCAGCCAGCAGATCTTGCGGAGGAAGGGGTCGACGAACAGCCCCAGGAGAGTGACGTTGCGGGTGCCCTTGAGGTGCTCGGCCTCGGTGTGCATCTCCTCCAGCTCGTCCTTGACCGAACCGGCACCGCGAAACCACATAAGCGCCATCTGGGCGTCGGCCTCCCGGCTCTTCTCGATATAAAGGTACCGCGGACTCTCTGGGCAGAACGGGAGGATGGCGCAGGCGATCACCACCGGGATGATGACGGCGCTGACCAAATACGGCCACCCTGTCTCGTGACCCAGGACGTACGGGAACCCGATGGCGGTGGTGACGATCAGGCCCAGGACGTACATCACCGGCGGCAGGGTCCCGGCGGCACCGCGCAATTTCGCAGGGGTGATCTCCGAGGTGTAGATAGGCGTGACCACGGTAACCAGGCCCGTGCCCAGTCCGATGACGATCCGTCCCAATAGAAACAGCTCCCATGAACCAGCGGTCGGGCCGAAGGAACACAGGACACACCCGGCCAGGAGAATGACGGCGCCCAGCATCAGTGACTTTTTGATGCCCAGTCCGTGGATGAAGAGGTTGGTTAGGAGGGTGCCGATCAGGGCGCCGACACACAGCATGGACGAGCACAGCGCCCACAGGGTGTACAGTTCGTAGTTCTGCTTCAGGGATTTTTCCTCGGCTTGAGGGATGGTCCGGCACCACAAGTAGTGGTTGGGATCGTGGAGGTCGGTGTTGTTGGTGTAATTGCCGGCGAACTGGCCGCCCCAGCGGACGCACTTGACGGAGCGGATCCAGTTGAGGACGATGTTCTGGGGCCCGTTGAGGGCGGAGACGCTAAGGCCGTGCGGGAACCAGGTGCCGAAGGTGGAAGCGAAGAGGGCCACGGCCAGTTTGCCGGTCAGCTTCCCCTGGTCGGACATGGTGCGGATGGAGATCGCGATAATCTTTAGCGATAATACACAAAACGATAAATCTTTAGTTATCTACCGCCAATATTTTTGTAATGTAATTTTAAGATATCTAAATAACAGCGACAAATCAGAAAATCGCGCGATTTACTTCAGTTGTCAATCGTGAGAAACCTCGCTATACATATAATCTGACTAAAAGAGGCTGACGCAATAACTGAACGTGTCCATTCATTTTGGCCACCATTCATTTTGGCCACCGTTCATTTTGGCCACCATTCATTTCGGCCATCACTGATTTGGTTAATACCGCGCTCGATTGTCTTAAGTTACTGTATCCGCCCGCACAAGTTGCTCCACAGAGTGAGGTGTACGCATATTTGCACTCACATTGCTCGCTGTTTAGCGCAGCGCGTGCATGGAGAAGGCAACGGCCGGATCTGCCAATGGAGCAACTTGTGCGGGCGGCTACAGTATTCTTACGGTATTCGTAGGTTTTTTTTCTTAGGTTTTATATGTATGTACTCGTATTTATATGTGTTCTTAGGTTTTCTTTGGTGTTTTTTCTTAGGTTTTAAGTATATGTACTCGTACTGACAAAGGGAATCTGTGAGTCAAGAAATGTTTATTTCTTGTGTTTTATTCTTAGGCCCGGTTTCCACGGCAGATTTGAAAATTTGTATTTCCGGTGCCAGTAACAAAACAATTGGGCGCTGCCAACATACAAGTAACTCAGCGGCTGTTCGAGCGGCTACGCATGTGTCAGCTGTGATGTTAATCGCAGGCCACCAGAGCAAAACTTTTTAAACTAGCCGCTGGCCTCTGACCGCCGTAGGGTTCTATAAGCAGCGCTCTGGGCGGTTGGCGACTGTGCCGAAAATAATGTAGCTCTGTGACTGTGCGGTTGGCACACCGCACAATCCACGTGCTTGAATGCGTACTGTCGACGCAGATGTTGCTCTGCACGCGGGTTTTCAGGCTTTGCAGGTTGCCGTCAGTAAAAGTTATTCAGTCTTCGTAAAATTTTTAAGTTGTTGTCGTTTCAGCGATCTCGTTTCTGGTCCTGCAAACTTATTTTTATTAAAGCAGTTTTCACTTTTGCGGTACATTTAATAATACTGTTCGCCACCATGCGCGAAATCGCTTGGAACTGGGGACTACTTGCTAGCTTGAGCGACTTCGCTTGTTCTCCTGGCTTCTGGGCTGATGACGTTTATACCCTTGCTCGCGTTTCCTTTCCTGATTTGTCCTCAAAAACCCCGCCACAACCTAGGGATAGCTGAAAAGCCATGGAGGGGAAGCAGCGGCATGGAGAACGAGCCATTCAACGGAAAGCGGAGTCGCATTCACTACAGTGAGTCACTACAGTTCGAGTGTTAGACTGCGAGTTACCGTTTTAGTGTCCTCAGCTAAACCACATAGAGACAGAAGTCTTGCCAATAAGTTATTTAATCATCTTGCAGTTACTAAAAATGATTTTGTTTATCTGACTAGCCACCCGTCGTTATTCCATCCTGAACTTTGCGGCATATGGCGGACAGCAGGAACGAGCGAGATCGCGTTAAGCAAGGTATGTGATAAAGGTGGTTCAGCTGAATAATCCCTGTACTTGCTTAATACTAACAAACATACCGCACAGTATTTTTCGTAGCTCGCCGTATTTGGAATGCATGATCGTTCTGTTCGTTTAATTTTATGATTTTATCGTTTGTTTTCCTCAGATTATGTTTTTGCTTTATGTGGTTCGTATTTTGGTTACTTCGCCATTCCTCTTCACTTTTCAATTTCTCATTTTATTAGGTTGAGATAAATAAATTAATAAAAGCCGATTATATTATAACATTCTGAACACATTTTAACAAAATCGGGTTTTTTCAGTGTACTTGAGCAGCTCGCGAACGGGGAGCTTTGGCTGCTGGCCTGGTGACAGCTATCTTCAACGGCTGGAAGGACTATCACGTGAAATCCGACGCCAAGAAAGACGATATTTTAGGACATATCTTGGTAAAAACGAAATCGTTTTTGGCAGAACTCAGATCGACGCGTTTGTTCTACAATTAATTGTGCTGTCGATGTTGTTTTTTTGTTTTTCTCCGGCCAGCTATGTGATAAGTAATAAATAACTGTGTTTTAATGTTGCTGGTGTTGGCAATATTTTTCTAAGCATTTGTTACAGCGCTCGCTCACAGCGCAGGGCTGTTTTTATTTATTATTAAAATTGGTAAACTGTGACTGGATTTGCATTGACGTTCGCGTTAAACAACAGAGAACGCATACTTAGTTCGCACGCCTTCTGTACTGCACTAGCTCCCAACCACCACCTCAATAGCCGCTGCTTTGCATTGACCCAGCACTCGAACAATAGTTCTCTCATACCTCGCTGATATTTACTTACGGCATGCACCGCTCTTGGGCAGTACTTTCGTATGCTGTGGTTGACAAAAAAATAGTGTTCCAATTTCTGATGCTACTGTTACCTCACGATTATGCAGATAGTAACGTTTTGTGGGAGCTGCGCCAGTAACATGCGCAGATCAAGTCATAAGTAAACAGATGTTGGCAAGCTGCGAATCTTATCTCAAAAACGAGGCTTTTTTAATCCGGGAGGTTCACTTCTTAGGTCTCTTAGGTTCTTATTTTTGCTTTGTTCGTTTCGTTTTAAAAAAAATTGCTTGATCATAGTCTTACAAAGTGAGTAGCGAGTGCATGTATTAGCTAAAAATCGAAAGCGGTAACAAAATCAGTTGTGGGCGAAATGAATGGTGGCCAAAATGAATGGTGGCCAAAATGAACGGTGGCCAAAATGATAGGGCGCCATAACTGAATAGCTCCCATCAGCTATTGTATGGCTAGTAGCGCAGGATCAATGGCACCGCGATAAAAGAGCATGTGGCCTTTATATGGCCAAATTAGACTAATTTTACACTGTTAAAGCTCATTGGGCGTGCGTTACTAATTTGCCTGTGGGCGAACTACTGACATTCATTAACAGCATTTATACAAATTAGGTATGTACAGCATATTCACATCCAGGAAACAAGAGGGGTAGATCCTGACTCCTGTGCAGCTAACTATACCGGGATGCTAAATTTGCGTCCAGCTTAATGGAAGTTGTATCCTTTGATACACACGTACACGTATTGGACAGCCGGTAAAGACAGTAGTGATAGAAGTACACAAAGTACAGCACGTACTGCTGACATAAAACAAAGCGCTAGTTGAAGCATCTTTTATAAGTGCGCCGGGGTTTATTAATTATCACACCAGGAATAATTACGGTAGACTGTACACACAGCGATGGCTAACAAAAAGGCAGTAGAAAGAGCAAATTATTTATTGGCTTCGAAAAACTTTTCCATGTATTTGTAGGTTAAAGAAAAACGGTTGTGGACGGCTCAATTACATAATTACTAGCGATAAAATATCCCAAGTAAAAGCAAACCATAATCCAATTAAAAACGATACTGATCAACAAATTGATTAACAAACGATTAAATAATTAGCACGATCACCAAATACTGTATTCCAGAATACAGATATGTACAATTGTACGCAAACCAGTGCTCACGGAAATTATAAAACCGTTACATTTGCCGGTAATGATAGGCTTGCCAATTTAACTGCTTTCGTTTATTTATGATCGAGTTCTGTGCATAGACTGCACATTCGCATATCGGACTAAAATATAAACTGAGCGAGTTATCCACAAAAAGTGCAAATTAATCGAATTTTTGGAAATTGTGCAGTGCTGAATGGCCGCCATAAAGACCGGTTACGGACGCTTTCACAGCGTGTTATTATAGTCTATTGACTACTCGACTGCTCTTGAAATAGTTATGTCAACAGATTACACAAAACCCGCTAATCCGTATAAAAACACGGTAAACATACCGTCAACTTACCGGGAAACAGAAATCACACCGTTTTCAACACAGTACCAACCCTCGAATCACCGTAACCAATACAGCCATGAATTTATCCGCGGTCGAAAAAAGGGCGAACTGGGTATCGTGTTTCAAGGTTATGGAATAAGGTTTCTCTTGGATGTCGAGCGAGACGCATCCAAAATTCCTCTCTCACTGTATCACGCGCCATCAGCATGGTATCGTTCAGAGAAACTGGAAGTGACAGATCAGTGACGCTGTATAAATATCGATCGTCTCTGTGTGTCGGTTAATTTGTGTAGTCAGGGAAAACAGTACCACAAAGACGGATTGAGAGGAAGACCAAGAGCAACTGCATCTCTAGACGCCGACGTCACCAGACGGACGGGCACTGCTTAGTTTGTTTGACTTTTGAGTTTTGAGCATGCCGTGCACGCGATGGAATAAGCATAATGAGCGGCTTGATTGCCGGGCGTCGTTGCGCGGAGTTATAAATGTTATGGGCTTGCACTTGGTGATCAGATGTTTTTGACAACGGTGATGATAGTTTCGGTGATGATGCGCGTTCCTCTTAAACGATCAAGATTTTGTGTGCATAATAAAATCTGCCATATATCAAATTTTATGTGTTCATGTCGGTTTTATGCGAAATCCTGATCATACAGAAGATAAGGTTTTGTTTATTATGACGTTCTTATGAGTATTAATTTATGAGTATCAATCGCCGATATTGTCCCTTATATGATTCATAATTACGGCTTGAAATTAGTCGGTGTAATTAACCGGTATAACTAACGGGCAGAATAATTTAGTGCCTTAATTAACCATATTCCAGGCAAAACGAATATGAATACTTTGCCTCGATACGTATTCGGTAGCATAGCACAAGCGCTCAAACCTTTATTCGAAGCCATCTAGCATTTAGTGTAAATTTCTGTTGTCATTTTACCCGCCAAAAATATGCCGCACGCAAAATAATGTCAGAAAAATTGTATATGGTATACATGCAGCCGGTAGCAGAACCAACCGGCGCGAGGTCACCATCAGGCAACTTAATGATGAGCCGCCGGCGTCGGTTTAGCCGCTGCGGCTCCTCGGCGCGCTGTTGCCGCCGATGAGGCTCCGTGTCCTCCAGAGGCCGCCGGCGCTCCGTGACCTCCTGAAGCCGCGGGTGTCCCGTGACCGCTAGAAGCCGGAGCATGCGAGTCTTTACTGCTGGCTGATCCATGGGCGTCAGCTCCATGGGAATCGGCTCCGTGACCGGCGCTGGACGAATGCGAATCAGCAGCGTGGCTGGAGCTGGAATGCGAATCGGTTCCATGGGTGTCGGCGGCCGCTCCGTGGCCGGAAGCGGGTGCGGCGTGGGCATCATGGCCGCCAGCGCTGGCTGCGCCCTTCTTGGCGGTAGTGCCGCCGCGGGCGGACGGCTTGGTGGTGGCGCCGTGGGCGGGGGCCGGCGCGCCGTGACCGGTGTCGTGTTGGGCCAGAACAGCGCTGATAGTCAGGCAGAAAACAGCGAGGAAGAGACGCATTCTGACCGCGGTTCGATACAGAAGAATATCGAATAGTTTTCTAGTAGTCCGTACGCGACACGATCTGGGCTGTTTTCTTAAGGGTGGTTATATACTGTTTTCGGTGGATTTTTTGGCTGGATGACAAGCATTTTTTTCTTGCTGAAGATTTCTTGTTGGAACGGCGGATTGTATAGAAATCGATTGTCTGGGGATTTGTGCACGGTGCGGAGGATTAAAGCGTTATGTGCCGTGTAATCCAGACATTCAACTCGGCAGTCAAATGGTCACGCTGCTGTTGTTTGGTGTACAGTGCTGACCCAGCGCGAGATGATCGTTTAAACGACGTCGTCTGTGTATGGCTTATACGGTAGTGTCGACAATACCGGAAAATTGTATAACAGATCATCACCACGCTGGTACCTCGAACATAATCAACATACTGCAGATAAACCTATCCGTATAATACACCATATCTGCTGATTTATTTCCTGGGATTTCAAAGCATAATTTCTTTAGACGGAAAAAAAGATGAACTAAATAAATTGAACGGTTTGGATAACCAGTTGTGGATTTTTCGTTTCAATTACTTCACTGCAGTTAACGGATTAAAATGAAACGCCGTACCAAACGAATGAAATCTGATCCATCCAGGCGTTAAATACTGCGAAAATATCCTCGAGATCGGAATGTGCAACCGTAGCTAAACTACTGTATTTTACCGTGTCTCGCTTAGTTTAAACTATGATGCCGTTATACCACAGTGGAAATTAGGTGTTAAAAAATCCAAACCGGTCGCAGATGAAGTGCATCGGAAGTACAGTACATAGACATAGATGTTGATATACGTATGTACTTTGCTAACGACATGAATATGCTTTACAACACCTTAACATTCTTCCAAGTCGGTTGATCTCGTTCATAGTCTAGCAACCTTATTACTACACTTGCATATTCAGTAGTACAGTACATAGACATAGATGTTGTCATGTTGATATACGTATGTACTTTGCTAACGACATGAATATGCTTTACAACACCTTAACATTCTTCCAAGTCGGTTGATCTCGTTCATAGTCTAGCAACCTTATTACTACACTTGCATATTCAGTATTTTTTTACCTAAACGCAACATTCGGATTGCACAAAAAATAAGGCATTGGTGCGCTTATACAAGCTTTCGCCACAGAGGACGATACTTACAAGGGGAACTGTTTGTAATACGTACATGACAAACTGCATAGCCACAAAATTTCTTGATAAACGCGGTAAAACGGTTTCCTGTTGACGATAATTCGACACTGTAATCAGGCCGCCTCTTTCGATTTATGCTTAACATGTGATTGTTTCCGAAGCTTCTGTGAAATTTTTGATGAAGAAACAATAATAAGTTCGACACTTGATGTGGTCAACGTGTGTCCAACAGTAAATTATTTTCTTTTTAACTGGAATAATTGTCATTATTCTACAGTAAATTTTGTCAAATCCGATCCGTCTCAAAGCAGTGAAACCTGGTGTTACGCTACAACGTCGCAAGTCGCCCACATCGCCGCTTTTCCCGTCGGTTACTTCACGGACGACGAATACATAGGTCATAAACAGGCCAAAGAGCTGCAAATACAGTTAGCAGAACAATTTTACGGTGACCGCAGTGCCTCATCATATCTGTTTACCGAAATGGCAGACGTGTGGTCAAGCGGACACAAGCCGGCTATGGTTATCGCATGGCATTTTTGTCGTTCAAAGCTGATGGCATTCAACAGTTTAGATCCCTTTCCGACTTCTCGGGTACAAGATTTGTCGCTACGTTTCCATTGGTTCCACAGACGATATCGTGCATTGCATCCAAAAGATTATATATCTGCAAATAACAAAGGCTGTTACTCAGATCATCAGTTGAAATTACAGTATACTCAACTTTCATACCGAAACCGAGCACTGTGCTGACAGTTTTACCGGTAGGGCGATTAACAAACCATACCATGCGATGATAATCAGGGGAAACAGCGGCGCCAAAGGACGCTTTAATTTGGGGACATCGGGCGATACACCGTCGAATGTCGGTATAAACGCCAGAATCGTCATGACCATGTTGACAAAATGCAGCAAGAGAATCTTGCTAAAACATGACTCAATAGAATGAAAGATCAATCGACCATGTAGGATGATTTTCCAGAAATGTTGTACCGTTTCCGTTGACGGCTGGCTTACAACAAACCGTGTGAAATTATTCAACGCGAGTATACCAGAATACACTATCGTTAAGAAAACTGTGATAATCAATTGCTCCATCCAGACGACGCTTCCCGGCCCAAGAACATAGTAGAGTTCTAAAGGAAGAAAGGGTTCGTTCTGTTGTGCAGGCCAGAAATCTCTGCCGTCCGTCATTACGTTTGGATACGAATACGCATATTCTGCCTCGTGAGTTACAAAAACTAGAATAAATAAGATCGCTCCAACGATGGTAAAGATACGGTCTAAACGCTTGACTTTGCGAGTCAGTTGCGGCATAACACTTTTGCCGAAGAGTTCTCTGTGTAGTTTTTCGACGGCTCCGCACATCTGTTTGAGCTCCTGTATTTTTGTGCTATTACAGTAGTAATAAACAACTGTCAAGCCAGAAAAAAGGATTTTCCCTGTCCATTTAAAATTCGATAGGAACATCCGCATGGTTATGCGATCGCTATCGAAAACGTTGAAACAAATACTGCTGCCTAGTTCCCGGATAACGGCTAGGATGCAGCATATGAGATACACTGCCTTTAAGAACTGAAGAACGCAGTGAGAAATTCGTCTTAGTACGGTCTCAGTCCCAGAGTTGTGCATGGCTTTTCCGACATAGCGTACCGGAAGTAGGTTTTGCATTATCCTGAAGCTTAAAAGCACATCTAGATGATTCAGATGGTGGGTAGCGGCGTAGCCATCGTGGACCGCCACTTAATACCTGGCAGCTAAAACCTACCACTAATACAACGTAAAAGGCGTAGCAGAAATATGGTGCACTTTGTTATTATGAACACAATCATATTTTCAAAATTTATGTTCTGACTGACTGTAATACTCAACAGGAACATCAGCATACAAATTTGCTGATCACCGTCATACCAACATGCATCACAATTGCTGACGTATGTTCATATTTACACTGAGGAGAATCCCAGTCCTCTCCTCTGGTAACGCCAAATAACTGCTCAAAATAATGAGGGAGCATAGTTATAGCATGTGTTCACGGTGCATATCGTAATTACGTATTATCAGGGCTTCGCATAAAGCCATTTTCTACCGAAAACAAGCTTTTTAGGGAGCTAAAGTGCAAACGTTGTTAATACAAAGTTTCCAGCTAGTTGGCAGCAAATCGGTCCTTTTGCGGCGCCTCATATCAAGCGGTATGAGTCACTTATGGAATAATTATTGTAAATTAAGAAAAAGCATGCTAAAGTTGTGTTATGGAATATGTAAATTATGAAAAAGCATTCGTGGATATTGTAGATATATATTAATACACTGTTCCATTGCAGCGCCGGAGACCTTCGCACAGGTCTTCTCCAGTGCGATTAATGATCTCGCGCACGACGAAGACGTAGGTAAGGAACAAGCCGAAGAGCTGCAAAAAAAAAGCCGTATGCACTAAAAGCCTGTTGTGGAAAAATGAGTAATCGAAATTAATCGACAACAATATTAATGATTATTCATACCGAAATTGCAAAGGTGCGATCGACGACACAGAATCCGGCAACGGTGATGGCGGGAGAGGTTTGCCGGGTGAAATTGATCGTCAGCAGCAGTTTCAGCTCATTCCCAAATGTCGCCCATTTATCAACACCACTGTTGACCGAACAGACACTCTCGTGCATCGCTTCCATGAGTTTACTCATCTGCAGACGAGAAACAGCCATAACGAACTTGAACTTCATCATCAACTTAATTACATCGAAAACCGTCATACCGATTGTGAACACTGTGTGGAGAGTTCCACCGGCAGGGCGATCAATATCGCTCCATACCACGTGATTACAATCAGCGGGAAGAGCGGCGCCCAGGGACGCTTCAATCCCGGATCTCCCGGCGACACCCCGTCGAAGGCCGGTGTAAAGGACAAGATGGTCATGGCCATGTTGACAAAATGCAGAAACAGGATCTTACTGAAACACGCCTCGATGGACTGGAAGATCAAACGACTCTGTGCAATGACTTTCCACAGATGTTGCGTGGTGTGAGGAGACGGTTTGCTGTTCTCCACAAAATGGTGAAAAGCATTCAGCGACAGTATACCGAAATATAAGAGCGTGGAGAACAGTGTAATGATCAGTTGTTCCAAAAAGACTGCCCCACCGGGTCCCAGTACGTAGTACACTTCTAACGGGAGAAACGGTTCGTTGTGGGTTGACGGCCAGTAATCCCGGCCTTCCGTCAGGATCTTCGGGTACAGATACGCGTACTCGGCTTCGTGTGTTGCAAATATTAACAGGAACAGAATGGCTCCGAGTATGACAAAAACGCGATCCAAACGCGTGACCTTTCGATGTATTTCCAATACGGTCTTTTCGCCAAGTACTTCCCCTTGAAGTCTCGCGATATTATGGTACATCTGGTTTAACCCGTTCATCTTCTTGATGGTCACATAGTAATAAACTACCGTCGCGCCACATAAGCTGATTTTGCCGGTCCATTTAAAATCAGACAGGAACATGCGAATCGTTAATCTGTCGTTCGTTATAATGTAGTAGCGGATAGAGTTGAAGGGTTCCCTTATAACCGCCACAGTAAGGCAGATGATGTATATTACTTTCCAAAACTGGAGAAAATAATGCCAACATTTTTTAAAGAAAAGTTTGCACCCAGTGCCTGGAATTTCGTTGGATACATACGCTGTTGGAAGCAATTTTCGCAGAATGTTCCAGCTTAAGAGCTGATGCGAATCATCGTTTAGCATTTTAGTTTCTTCGAAATTAAACATTGCTTCTCTGAGATGAAGCACAAACAAACGTTAAAAACAGTTATTCGTCGGCTTTGATAAAGAGATCTTTAATTCTACATAGATGGCTTTAAAATGACGTTTCCTTACTTTTAAGAGCAAACAATCGTTAATCGGCGATCGTTTTGTATGCCTCTACGAGCCTCATAAAAGCCGACGATCCAAAGCACTGGGTAAGGAAAACACAGGTTGAACAAAATGAAAGTTTGCCCAAGTGTTTGCTTGGGAAAACTGATGACAACTGAGAGACTACGTATTTCCGAGATTATTACCATACCGTTGAAATAGTCTTACTTCTAATAGCACCGAAATAGCACCGATATATTTTATCGATTTTTTAACAACACTATCAGGAAAATCCATTTGTTTTCGGTGTCTGTAATACCGGCAGTTCACAATTTAAACAGAAAAGCAGGTGTGTCAACCCGTCTTTTGCCTAAAAAAACGTAAGATAGCGTTTGTTCTGAAAACTGCATGATATGTTGTCTCATTGCTGTACAACCACAGTCTGTAGTACAGACAACGAATTTTATGATACTAAGCAAAATTAGAAAACACCCGCAACATTCATTCCAAAAAATCGATTTCAGACTAGTGTGCTACTGTATATTTCAGTTGCATTAATACACATTGACCAGTTGCTGGCTACCATTCGCGTGGAGTTGCAATGAAAAATATTGTACATGACGGATGTGTTATTCTCTTCGGGCACTCGGTTAACCAGATCGCGCACGACCAGTATATAAGAGAGAAATACACCAAGCATCTGCAAACAATTGCATGTTTACGTGTATCACGTTTGTCGAAATACTTTTAGCACTGCGAATTTAACTGTATAGTGCCCAGTTCTGTATTACCGATAAAGCCAGGTTACGGTCAACGTTGAAGAATTTTCCGGCCGTTAGAACGAGTGGGTTTTGACGTAGGCCCTGTATGCGCATCAGAATTTTCATCTGGCAGCGCCATTCAGCCTCCCCCTTTCCAGAAAGGTCACCGGCATGCAGACGGTGTTCGATGGCTTCAAACAGCTTTTCGATCTAAAAATCTCATTCTGTCGTTGTCGACATGTTACAAGATGGCATTTTACGTTAAGCAGAACGACTTACCGCAGAGGCAAAGCGTACAGAAAAGAAGATTGGAACTGCTACCAGCGCCAGTGCGTACCATAGTATGATAATAACGGGAAACAGCGGTGCCAAAGCTGTTCCTTTTTTAGTTAAGGATTTATCATCGAATGACGATGAGAAGCAGAGAATCGTACTCAACATGTTGAGGAAGTGGAGAAAAAGAATCTTGAAAAACGTCTTTTCCAAAGATTTACTGGAGTTCCTCACTTGTGCTATTATGGAGTTAAAGCCTTCCAAGATTTCCGGGGTCATTTGAAAATCTTGACGGTGTGGAATCTTTTCTTGATGGATCGAATGTCTTAGCACGTCAAAAAGTTGCGCATGATAGAATACGATCGAGCAGAAGAAGACTATCAGCAGATGTTCGCCCCAAACGACAACATTCTGGGTCAGTATTAAGATAACCTCAACGATGTAAAATGGAAAATGTGCGGAGATTGGCCAGTAATCCATATTGTATGTAATGTTCCATTGGTTGTCATAGGCAAACTCTGCTTCATGGGTCACGAAAATCAGAATCATCAATATCGTTCCAATGATTACGGCAAAGCGTTCGCGATAGACTGCGGTTTGCCGGCTCAGGAAAGCGTTTTTATCTGAACAGATATTACTAATGAAAACTTCCAGTTTACCTTGACGCAGAAATAAGCTAGTAAACTGCTTCTGTGATGCATGGTAACAGATGAGTGTCAACAGCGAGCAGGCAACTTTACCCGTCCATTTAAAATCCGTAAAGAATATGGATGAATGGAGACCTTGCATGAAATACATCCGAAGACTGTTGGTGTCTTCACGGAGGATAGTCAGACCAACGACAATCATGTACGTTATTTTCAGAAGTAACACGGTCCATTGCATCAGTTTCTGGCGTGAACTCAGAGAAGAAGATGGTCGGCGGATGATAAAGAACTGGAGAAGATTCCACGAAAGAAATTGCATTGTGAATGACCTTTGGATTTTCAATTTCAAAAGCCCAAGTGTTTCCGTTGATAATGTCGCACCGTTTTCGTAGTGAGGAACTGTACAACGTTGCACAAATCAATAACCCTGCATCGAATACCGCGCCGAAAATGTTGTAGGATGGTCCTTGGGGAAAACCAGCAGGTTGATGCTGCAAAAACGCGATGGAATGGCATTGTTGCTTATAGAGAGATACATTAAGCAAAGCGGGCTTCGGACCAAACAAACAGTTCTAAACAAGTAGAAAAGTATTTTTTTTAAATGCGCGCTTTCTGAGTAAAAAAGTCACTAGATGTTAAAACAGTTGGCGCACTCGGTAAGTAATTCAACAAAGAACAAGTTGCTTTTGTATCGGTTAAACCGTAAACCCTTCGTCGTTCTACAGGGTGTGCTAATTCAGGTCCCATGGCACAGTCAGCACATTCTGCAGTTCTTCACACTGACCACGCCCCCAACTTACGTATCAGCTTGGACAAAGTTCTTCCGATGGTTAGTTTTCATCAGTAAATGCCTGTACATCACCATCGTTCTTCTAGCAACGTTGCGCGAAGTTAGTAGCGTATTCCACTTTTTCTATTTTAACCGCATTACTACCTTTTTCGTTTTCGTCGAATTTAAGTGGATTGGTAAAGTAGTGTTCTCTTTTCTGGCTCTCATTTGCTTCTACGCATCCAGATCGCGATTCGATAATACATTCCATAATCAACAAAGAATGCAATCATTTGTCATCGATTTATATGGCAGCGAAGTCGTTGGCCGAATCCGAGGAAAACTCCTGTATTACGAACGCTTAGTCGTGATTTTTGGTACGGTATTCGTAATAATTATTTTCATTATCCACGAAATTGAATTCGCCTATTTAACCCAATGGACTGTAATGTCCGGTATAGAATACTGGCCACTGTCTCGCAATGCATCGTTTTGCGGTATTGAAGTCGCTTTACTGTTGACCCAGAATGTTGTCGTCTGGGGTGAACATCTAATCATCGTCTTTTTCTGTTTCGTCGTGTCCTGGAATACCCAATTGTACCGCACATTAATTCACGCGATTTGTCAGAAACAGGAATGTCAACACCATTCGGATCAATGTACATTGCAAGTGTTTAACTCGGCCATATCGCATGTTCAGAGAACCGGCAAATCTCTGGATAAAGTGTTTTCCAGCATTCTCTTCCTCCATTTCCTGAACATGCTCAGTACGATTTTATCGTTCTCATCGTCGTTTGACAGCAAAGAGCTAACTAATCAAGGAACGACCTTGGCGCCATTATTTCCCATTATAATCATCTTGTGGTATGCTTCCGCTTTGGTATCTGTGCCAATTTTTATTGCTGTACGATACAACGCTGCTGTAAGTATAAATTCGTACATTCGACGCCGACTTTTATTGGTTTAAAAATTTACCAAGTAAGCGAAATATTTATGTGGCAAAATATTGGACCAAGCTTTATGTTTGGTAACGACGGACTTTCGCGATAATGTAGATTGAAAAGCTGATTGAGGTCATCGAAGAACGCTTGCACTGCCCTAGTCTAGCCGGGAAAAGTGGGGTCGACTGGCGCAGCGAAATGAAGCTGCTGTCGCGACTTCATGTCTTCCGCCAGAATCCGTGGGTCCTTACCGCAGGGAAGTTCGTTAACATTGATCGCAATCTGGCACTGTCGGTAAGTTTAAGCAGGAATTTCTGAACTCTTTGACGAAATCAATTTTCGAAATATTTTTCCCAGGAATCGCATCTGCCACATGCGTAAATTACAGTTGTAGTATGGTGACATAAATTGCGCCTTGCAGATGTTGGGAGTGTTTCTAACCTACGTGCTAGTCGTGCGAGATCTTGCCAACCGTTCTTCCGATGATACAGCGTCCAACGTTCTAGTCAACAATATTTTCCTGCATAACGCATCGGAGGCACTCCCGAGAAACTGGTCCGCATGTTTGCAGCACTGTCTTAAAAAAGAGATTTACTAACCCTTACTGGCATGGTTGAAAGTGCACCAAAAGGGAACTTGCTTAATCTCCATGTAAAGATTACCTAGAGTAGTTCATATTTTTCACAAATACATTTAAAAGCTACTGTCACCGGTTATTAATCAAACGACACCAACAGTTAAACGTGCTATCACTGGGGTAGTAATTAAATGCGCATTTACCACGTCACTTGCCGCCAGCACCCACATGAGCAACTGATTACTAAAGGTACGGCAGCTAATCGGGTTAAGTAATCCTTATAAAGCGGGCAGCGTTCATCCACCGGATGTTCTTTCTTTTCTCCCACCGATCGAGACAGAATGAACTGCACGAAAATCTGCCAACTGTCAAGGTCTTCTTGCACCGGTGTGTTGCGTCTTTCCGCACACTAGCACTCGACAACGCAGTATCCTGTAAAATATTATGCAACACTTTTTTTCTTCGAGGTAATTATCGCCCAGAACACGTGCAACCTTTTTTCACGATTCTCACGCTTATGTCTGCGTTGGGCGCATTAACTGAATCTGCCAAAAATGGTGACCAATGAGGTAACATCCGTCATTTAATATCTTTCCCAACGTCATGCATTTGAATTAACAGACCGAGTCTTGGCTAAGTTGAGATCAATATTGATTGGCTGCAAGGTGGCCGCCTGCACAGTATGCGGATTTATGTTACGCGAAGAAGATACAGATATATCCAGCGTGTGGAGGATCGTATAGTTGGCATATTGAGTGCTATGTTGACGTTTTTTCTCCTAGAAGAAAGTAATGCTCCCAGCCATATTTTCATGGCAGAGACACGCGCAATAACCTTTACACTCTTTCTTATGCAATAAGATATCCAGTACAGCGTGCGTCCCGGGTGCAAATTTGAGCCCTTCTGGAACAATATTGCATAACCGCAAAGCCGTTCAAAGTTAAACTGAAAAATCGTTACGGGTTTACACTAATCTGCATCATGATTTGCGCTTGTTGGACGAAACCCAGGTGCGCCAACATTCTGTGAATATTAATTTATGATGATGCTAGCGGACGTGCTGTGGCGGCTCAGCTTCGCGGTGTGTATAGGCTTGCGTGTGGCCGCCGAAGAAAGCCGGCATCCCGTGCTGAATATCAGTCTAGTGGCCATTGGGTACACTGCACCCATCGGGCTCAGCTCGCTCGTCTACATCGGACCAGCCATGTCATTAGGCGTGGAATACGTACAGCGAACGTATGCCGACAGCATCCGATTTACCTTCCGCTTCCTGACAGATCCATTGCGCAACACATGTCCGGATTTAGATGATGTGGCGGTACGGATGGCGGCCGACTGGCACTACCGGCAGCGGGATCCCAGCGATCTGACGATTTATCTGAATAACGGTATTGTGCTATGTAGTGGTTTTTCGGCACTCTGCTGATTAATTTGCGTTTATTATGATACAGTATTTCGCTTAATAATTATTAAGCCCCGTGTCAAAAGCGCGACGTGGACGTTTTAGCGGAAAACCGCTACAACCAAGACGAAAGCCGTCACAAGAAACCTGTGCGCTTATTACAGTGGCTTCGACTTTTATAATTTGTGTTAAACTTTACGACCGTTCTAAAATTAAGTGAAATACATTTTTTCAAATGTCTAGCGGTTACTCTCTATTCGTTGTATAGCTTGCGTGGAAAACAGCGATATTCCCTCTTTTATGAGCCAATGGAACATGTTGTGGATTTCCACGTATGTATACATTCTCTTTAACTCTAACGTAAAAAGATAGTGAGAACCTATATATATATATAATATAGCACTCGCACGCAGCCTCTGAACGCGCGCACCAAAAGAATTAAAATGCCTTACTTCTATACTATAGAGTAGTAAAGTTGGTTAATGCAACAATTTGCTTTAATGCGTTTCTTGTGCAGTCAGTCGACCAGTCGGCAGATTCGTGACCGACAAGCGAATCCCTCATGGATCGCCGTTACCCATTTTGCCCCGTCGCAGTGCTCGGAATTCTACATTGACTTGTTTAAACGATACAATTGGACGACAATCTTCGTCCTTATCGATAAAGGATCACCGCCGGTTTATCCCATCATTGCGTCCAATTTGCTTGACGACCTGAAACAGAATCGCATCGTCACGCCAATTGTGCGCGAAATCCCCACAAAACCCGGAGCTTCGTTTGGACAGTTCGGACCAATCCTGGAAGACATACGCAAAATCAGCCGAGGTTAAGTGGTTTCATAGCAGAAACATTTGCTCTTTTTTCGCACTTGTTAACTTTAAAAACAACTAAAATAAATAACAGTGCATTTTGCATTTAGTCGTCCTCTTTTTTGGCCACAACGCATTCCTGCGTGAATTCCTGGTTAGTTTATTATAAAAATGCGTGGGTATCGTAGTTAGTGACGGAATAATATGCGTCATTTTGTTTGTAGATTACCGCCGCCAATATGGGCATGACTAACGGAGAATATGTAAGACGATAACATTACACATAAAAAATGAGCTGCTGTTTTCAGCATTCACATGGCAGTTTTCTGTATAATGCGTCAACTGTAGGTCTACATCGTCGTGGAAAGTATGCGCAACAAGATTCTCGGCCGACTGAACTGGAAGTATGACGACGCCAACGACGAGGTACCTACCCCGCAAACAACCTTTGCAACGTGATGCAAATGCAATCTGGTTGCCGCTACGTTGTAGAAAGCGCTGCAAGCCTTCCAATCGCTGCTGATTGTCCACCAGAAGAACGTGGACATGGGCACCGATCTGCGCTTAGGACCAGAATTCATCCGGCGCTCCTTTCTCGATTATAACTTTACATACAGCCTTCAAGATCAGGTCGGTGAATCAGCAAATAAATTAATTATAGCCATCATTAGACAAATACAATAAATTATAATGCACTGATTTGATATACTCAGAAAACGATAGGCGGTAATTTTGCGCCTGAAGATGCAGTACATCGCCGGTGAGAAACCTACTGGTTGTAAAAACATTCTATTTAATTGTAACCGGAAATATTCTTTTTGCAAATGTGCACCATAGTTCCGAGAAATACCTACTCGGTATACGGTTTAGATTGTACTGTTTTGCAGCCATTTTTGCCGATTGTTGACAGCTACTTGGCCTTTCCGACGATAGCAACGGTAAGTGGCAAATTTCTACTGTAGGTAACCAATTTTCATATCAAAATGTGCGAGTTTTTGCAAAGGTTCTAAACGATTCAATAAGGGAAGGTCACATCCGGGACCTGGGCGATGGTAGAGCGCTGGCACGTCGTTTCCTTAACCGTACTTTTACTAATGAGTACGGCACGTTCTACATTGACGAGAATGGCCAACGGCGTACGGATTTCGTTGTATCGTATTTCTTGTCCAGTGGCGTTCGTGAGGTAATCGAAATATTGTAAACACAGTACCTATTGTAGCAGAATATGGCGAAACATGATACCGAATGTGATGGTATTCAGCGGCTGGTCGCAAGAGATGGGATGACGCGGTCCTGGATAGAAATCACACAGCTCGACCACTGGGGCAATTCGTCCACCGCATCGTTCCCCCCGCTGAGCGAACCGATTTGCGGTTACTTACACCAGAAACCGGCATGCCTGCAAAAATGTAGGCATTCTTTGGAAAAGCTCTAAACTCTTTTTTGCTCGACAACTAGTGGTAAATTTGTATCTCGCTACTTTATATTCAAAGGGATTTTTTCCCGTTTTACGTTTTTTTCAAATAGTTCTTAGCGCTTTATTTCGGTATAGCAAAAATTTTTGTTACTTTATTTCGGTAACCAAGAAAACAAGGGTGTTCTGGATATTCCGCTCTTTAATTACATAATACTGGCATTATGGAATTACAGATGGCAGTAATCAAACTTACATCATTGGGTTTACTATTGCGGGAGTTGTCCTCCTTGTGTTCACCGTGATAATATGCTGCGTCAGGTACGTGCGTGATGCAAGGCAATCGGCTTATCCTACGCACAGCTGCTATTATAACCTTTACCCGTGCTCTTTAAAGGTCTGCCAAGCGCAAAGCCCACGGTCAGCTGATTCATAATACATGGTGGCAGTTGACGCTTGACAGCATCTCCCATCCATCCGCTTTGCGAACACTGTATTCATCGGTATTCGCGGAGGCAAAAGCCGAGCACTACGATGGTGTTGCTTACGATGACAATGTACGAGCCATTCAGGCATATTAATTTAACATGTTTCTCCCAACATCTGTTTGTAAATAAACTTTGTAAGCGATTTTATAATCAAACTTAGGCAAGGCAGTGCATAATTTGTGCGAACTCTTTTTTTTCCGTTGTGCAGTTAGCTCAGGTTTGGTAATGTAGTAAATCAGCTCGTGCTAGTGTTGCTCCATAATGCGACATTTAAGTTACTAAATCCACATACCCTTTTCCAGAGTTAATTTTACTACTGCTCGAGCCATGGCAAATCAAGCGTAAAAAGTCTGTGTTTACACATTCCTTGTGGTCAATTTAGGACGTCCATATTTCCGGATTCCGCGCCTTACATAAAGGAATCGGAGTGATCGGCTATCCTGTCGCGATAATAAAACATGCGACAACCACAATAACATTCGGGGAGCTGGGTTCCAACCGAGAACTGTCCAGTATGCTGAAAATGGTATGATTTAGAAAGCAAACGTTTTTATTCGTATAAATTGAATAACCGTGCACGCTGGTTGCAGTTCTATGGATTTGAACAGCTTAATACCTGCCGGTTTTATGGATTAAGTATAGATAAAAGGTCAATCGGCATTGCTGACATATCAGCTGTTTTCGAATGCCCATCGCGAGGCACTCTACCGTTATTGTCGCACAGTTTTATCACCAATGACTTTGCCCTGGTCAGCTCACTAATCTTGGACTATCTTCAAGTAACCACCTCGAAACTTTCAGTCTTAATTTTTCATAATCTTTCTACCGAATTTTAAGGGTTTATTGTTGGTAAGCCACGTTTTCGTTTGCAGGGTGTTGAAGCAGTACATAATTCGGCGTTTGGGTATCATGGGCGGTTAAGCGTGTTTAACTGCTGGATCGACAAGCACTTCACCTTGAAGCTAATGCATTTAGCCAGCGATAGATTATTTCCTACGATACAGGCTGCTGGCGCAAGCAAGCTTACCAACTGTCCTTGGCCCTTCTCGGCAACCTGGGAAGAGCATTTTTGGTCGCCGCCAGAGCTGTTCCAGGATGCTACACTGCCCGTCGGCCGCCGTCAAACCAAAAGCATGCAAGCTGTTGATATTTTTTCCACTGGATTGATCCTCTACGATATATTGACGAGGAGTTCCCTGTGCAAGAAAATGGGGGACATTTCGCATAGTAAGATTAGCTAACTGTCTTACAACATTACCATTTGTTAGCGCCTTGGGAAACTGCAGATAAAAAGGGCTATCATCAAAATGAACCTACCGAGAATCCTTTGGTAAACGCCATCGACTACGCTGAAGTGGAACCGTTAGCTGCGATTATTCGGGCGTGCGTGGACCGTGACCCAACCGGGCGCCCAACCATAGGGCAACTGCGTGCCCGGTTAGCCATTGTCTCGCCGTCACTAGCGCCCGGCATGCGTCGGTTTAAACTGTTCGATAAGATCCAGCAGCGCTTAGCGGCCTACGCTGACCAATTGGAGTGGGAAGTGGAGACCAGAACCAAATTGCTGCACGAGGAAATGGTTAAATGCGATACTCTCATCAGCCAAATCTTACCACGGTATATACACAAAGTCTAAACCACAATGTTGTTTGATTTATTCTATTGTTGTTGTATCCATATTTTATACGAGCCCGGAGCCACGCAATGACGTCTGCTTTCTAGGGAGATTGTCAGCCGATTACGTGTTGGTCTGGCAGTGGCACCCGAGGTATTCAACAGTGTCACGCTCAGTTTCACCGACCTGTACGGTTTTGTGGAGTTTGTCAGTGCTGAGCCACCGGAAGTGACGATATCCCTTATCGGCAAAGTCGAAGACTTTTTCGATAGACTATGCACACAGTGCGACATTTATAAAGTGGAGGCCGTTGGGGACATGTTCCTGGTACTTTTTCAGTACCTTTTAATTTTTAAATCCACTACGTAAATTCACAAAGATTACAGGAATTATGTTTGGACCATCTGTACGTACTATGAATAATTTGGCGCGTTTTTTGCTGAAGGCTGCCAGTGGTCTGCCGCAGCGGAACGGCGATTCACATGTTCGCTACATCTGCGCATTTGCCCTTAAAGTTATGCAGACGGGATCAGCGCTAAGCTTACCAGAGAAACTTTGCTTCCGAATCGGCATTCATACTGGTAAAGAATCAGTTATGATCGAAGCACCCTGACAGCTTCGAATAGCATGACGTTATAAATAAGCAGTCATTAATTTTTTAGGTCCTTGCGCCGCTGGTATAATGGGCACAAAAAGACCGCGCTATTGTCTGTACGTCCATGGCAGAATCAGCCAAAATTTAAATTTGTTGAGGCAGTGTTCCGTTTCTTCCAGATTTGGTGATACGATCAATGTGGCCTCGCGGATGTGCAGTCAAGGCCTGCCGGGACGTATCCATTTGAGTGTTGATACCCACCAGCTACTGGGCAAGAACCACCACTTTGTGGTGGAAACCCGGGGCCTTCTGGCTGTGAAAGGCAAAAACGATATGATGACATTTTGGTTAACTGCCTGGTCGCACAATGTTGAAGGGAAAGAAGAGAATCTTTCCAAAGGTCGCGATGCTAAAGGAAATCGATAATGTAGTGCCTTTTTTAAGGAATTTAGAAACCCAGTTTAGTAGCACTATTTTCAGTATCTGCACGTGGTGATGCCACTAATACTGTATGTGTGGCAAAATTCGATGAGCGGAAACATCTTTTACCCAAATCAAGCGCCATGCGGAGTCGCGAACGTTCAGCTTGCACACCATATGAAAACCGTGGCGCTTTAATGCAATCTGAAGCAAAAATTTCTCTACGTTTCATAGTGAACGAAAATTGAATTTCGGCTAATGTGAGAAATTTTGGTAAACTGTTCACCACATTTATTTCAGCGTTTTCTTCACCAAAACTCTATTCAGATCTCTATTCATAAACTCAGTAATCGTGCGTGAAATTATTAATTTTTAAGGAAGAGAGGAGCCAATGTAATGAACTTTGCACAACACCAACAAAACATTTCAACATGAGTGGAACTTCAAAAAAATGCTACGGAGTGCAATGTACAACTACAACCGTAGCCGGCTGGAAAATTTGGTCAGCCGCTCTAGCCGGTTGAGACTTCCAGCCGCGTTGAGTTAGCCGGCTAAGGGCTTCAGCCGGCCGTCATGCGAAAGGTCAGCCGTTTAGCCGGCCGTTGCCATCTCTAGATTAAAGGCTTGCATTACCACGTGCAACTGCGCGTGTGTCTTTCTGCCGAATTCCGGAGGGAAGGTTTACACGGTTTCTTTGATCGTAAACCATAAACCCGTAAACCTTTCTGCCGGCTAGTCGCGTGGATGTAATTAAACCCTCCAACTCCTGTACCAAGTGGATCTTCGGTATATTTTTACTGGAACATATATTACATATCTGCGACAGTAGCACCACTCGATTCAATGATCGCACACAAACCCAAATTATTATGCCGCATGTAAAGATGATCGTCTGCACGCTGATGGAAACAAAATACAGCAGCATGCCCCAAAACAGTGAAATTACTTGGATTTCCCATAGCGTGATATCACTGTCAGTAAGAACCAGTGATCCTGCGACTGTGCTCATCGATAACTGCAAAACCCAACAACGGTCATTTGCAAACATTTACTTTCGTTGCAAACCTTATGGTATCTTCGTATGTCAATTTGTCAAAAAATTTGTCAAATTGGCATGCACCCTGTCATGCCAGTTTAGCATGTTTGGCATATCAGGAAAGAAACAACTGCAGCCATAACTAAAAACTTTTCAAAGCTGGAAAAATAGTCATTTACAACAAAACACGAACTTCTTATCCCCCTTGTCAATTTGTCATCCGTATGTCAATTTGTCAAAAATCTGTCAAATTGGCAAGCAACTTGTCAGTATCATTTGGCTTCCTTTCTAAACGATTTACCCGCAATCCTTTTGACAAAAAGAACTAACTTGAAAGAAAAATCAGCTCGCCTCAATCAGCAGGAGACGATCCTGAATTATTTTGCGAAACATCCGAATGTTTCGAAAATACTATTGTAACTATTAGCTTGTTCGGCATATCAGGAAAGAAATGACTGCAGCCCTGAATAAAAACTTGTCAAAGCTGGAAAAATAGTCATTTGCAACAAAACAAGAACTTTTTACCCACCTTGTCAATTTGTCATCCGTATGTCAATTTGTCAAAAATCTGTCAAACTGGCAAGCAACTTGTCAGTATTATTTGGCTTCCTGTCTAAAGGATTCACCCGCAATCCTGTTGACAAAAGAACCAATCTGAAATAAAAATGATCTCGCCTCAGTCAGCTGAAGACGATTCTGAATTATTCTGCGAAACATCCGGATGTTTCGAAAATTCTGTTGTAACCATTAGCCTGTTCGGCATATCTGGAAAAAAACTACGGCAGCCCTTAATAAAAATTTGTCAAAGCTGGAAAAATAGTCATTTACAACAAAACACGAACCTCTTATCCCCTTTGTCAATTTGTCATCCGTATGTCAATTTGTCAGAAATCCTTCAAATTGGCAAGCAACTTGTCAGTATCATTTAGCTTCTTGTCTAGACGATTCGCCCGCAATCCTGTTGACAAGAGAACCAACCTGAAAGAGAAATGAGCTTGCCCCAGTCAGCTGAAAACGGTTCTGACTTATTTTGCGAAACATCCGGATGTTTCGAAAATACTGTTCTAATTATTAGCTTATTCGGCATATCAGGAAAAAAACTCTTGCAGCCCTAAATAAAAACTTGTCAAAGCTGGAAGATTAGTCCTTTACAGAAAAACACGAACTTCTTATCCCCTTTGTCAATTCGTCATCCGAATGAAAATTTGTCAAAAATCCGTCGAATTGGCAAGCAACTTGTCAGTATCATTTGGTTTCCTTTCTAAACGAGTCACCCGCAATCCTGTTGAGGTAAAAAAGAAACCAACCTGAAAGAAAAAAGAGCTCGCATCAGTCAGCTAAAGACGATTTTGAATTATTTTGCGAAACATCCGGATGTTTCGAAAATACTGTTCTAACCATTAGCTTGTTCGGCATATCAGGAAAAAAACTCTTGCAGCCCTAAATAAAAACTTGTCAAAGCTGGAAGATTAGTCCTTTACAGAAAAACACGAACTTCTTATCGCCTTTGTCAATTCGTCATCCGAATGAAAATTTGTCAAAAATCCGTCGAATTGGCAAGCAACTTGTCAGTATCATTTGGTTTCCTCTCGTAACGGGTTACCCGCACTCCTGTTGACAGAAGTACCAACCTGAAAGAAAATGAGCTTGCCTCAGTCAGCTGAAGACGAATCTGAAATTATTTTGCGAAACATCCAGATGTTTCGAAAATACTGTTGTAACCATTAGCTCGTTCGGCATATCTGGAAAGAAACTACTGCAGCCCTGAATAAAAGCTTGTCAAAGCTGGAAAAATAGTCATTCACAACAACACACGAACTTTTTACCCACCTTGTCAATATGTCATCCGTATGTCAATTTGTCAAAAATCTGCCAAATTGGCAAGCATTTTGTCAGTATCATTTGGCTTCTTTTCTAAACGAGTCACCTGCAATCCTGTTGACAAAAAAAACCAACTTGAAAGAAAATCAGCTTGCCTCAGTCAGCAGAAGACGATTCTGAATTATTTTGCGAAACATTCGGCTGTTTCGAAAATACTGTTGTAACCATTAGCTTGTACGGCATATCAGGAAAGAAACTACTGCAGCCCTAAATACAAACTTGTCAAAGCTGGAAAAAATAGTTATTTAAAACAAAGCACGGGATTTTTACCCACCTTGTCAATTTGTCATCCGTATGTCAATTTGTCAAAAATCTGTCAAATTGGCAAGCAACTTGTCAGTGTTATTTGGCTTCCTGTCTAAACGATTCACCCGCAATCCTGTTGACAAAAGAACCAACCTGAAAGAAAAATGATCTCGCCTCAGTCAGCTGAAGACGATTCCGAAGTATTTTGCGAAACATCCGGATGTTTCGAAAACACTGTTGTAACCATTAGCTTGCTCGGCATATCAGGAAAAGAACTACGGCAGCCCTAAACAGAAGCTTGCAAAAGTTGGAAAAATAGTCGTTTACAACAAACACAAACCTTTTACCCACCTTGTCAATTTGTCACCCGTATGTCAATTTGTCAAAAATCTGTCAAATTGGCAAGCAACTTGTCAGTGTTATTTGGCTTCCTGTCTAAACGAATAACCCGCAATCCTGTTGACAAAAGAACCAACCAGAAAGAAAAATGATCTCGCCTCAGTCAGCTGAAGACGATTCTGAATTATTTTGCGAAACATCCGGATGTTTCGAAAACACTGTTGTAACCATTAGCTTGTTCGGCATATCAGGAAAGGAACTACGGCAGCCCTAAATAAAAACTTGTCAAAGCTGGAAAAATAGTCATTTACAAGAAAACACGAACTTCTTATCCCTTTTGTCAATTTGTCATCCGTATGTTAATTTGTAAAAATCCGTCAAATTGGCAAGCAACTTGTCGGTATCATTTGGCTTCCTTTCTAAACGATTAACCCGCAATCCTGTTGACAGAACAACCAACTTAAAAGAAAAATAAGCTCGCCTCAGTCAGCAGAAGACGATTTTGAAATATTTTGCGAAACATCCGGATGTTTCGAAAATACTGTTGTAACTTTTAGCTTGTTCGGCATATCAGGAAAGAAACTACTGCAGCCCTAAAAAAAACTTGTCAAAGCTGGAAAAATAGTCATTTACAACAAAACACGAACTTCTTATCCCTTTTGTCAATTTGTCATCCGTATGTCAATTTGTCAAGAATCTGTCAATATGGCAAGCAACTTGTCAGTATCATTTGGCTTCCTCTCGTAACAATTCACCCGCAATCCTGTTGACAATAGTACCAACCTGAAAGAAAAATCAGCTTGCCTCAGTCAACATAAAACGATTCTGAATTATTTTGCGAAACATCCGGATGCTTCGAAAATACTGTTGTAACCATAGGCTTGTTCAGAATATCAGGAAAGAAACCACTGCCGCCCTAAACAGAAGCTTGCCAAAGTTGGAAAAATAGTCGTTTACAACAAACACGAACCTTTTACCCACCTTGTCAATTTGTCACCCGTATGTCAATTTGTCAAAAATCTGTCAAATTGGCAAGCAACTTGTCAGTGTTATTTGGCTTCCTGTCTAAACGATTCACTTGCAATCCTGTTGACAAAAGAACCAACCAGAAAGAAAAATGATCTCGCCTCAGTCAGCTGAAGACGATTCTGAATTAATTTGCGAAACATCCGGATGTTTCGAAAATACTGTTGTAACTTTTAGCTTGTTCGGCATATCAGGAAAGAAACTACTGCAGCCCTAAAAAAAACTTGTCAAAGCTGGAAAAATAGTCATTTACAACAAAACACGAACTTCTTATCCCTTTTGTCAATTTGTCATCCGTATGTCAATTTGTCAAGAATCTGTCAATATGGCAAGCAACTTGTCAGTATCATTTGGCTTCCTCTCGTAACGATTCACCCGCAATCCTGTTGACAATAGTACCAACCTGAAAGAAAAATCAGCTTGCCTCAGTCAACAAAAAACGATTCTGAATTATTTTGCGAAACATCCGGATGCTTCGAAAATACTGTTGTAACCATAGGCTTGTTCAGAATATCAGGAAAGAAACCACTGCCGCCCTAAACAGAAGCTTGCCAAAGTTGGAAAAATAGTCGTTTACAACAAACACGAACCTTTTACCCACCTTGTCAATTTGTCACCCGTATGTCAATTTGTCAAAAATCTGTCAAATTGGCAAGCAACTTGTCAGTGTTATTTGGCTTCCTGTCTAAACGATTCACTTGCAATCCTGTTGACAAAAGAACCAACCAGAAAGAAAAATGATCTCGCCTCAGTCAGCTGAAGACGATTCTGAATTAATTTGCGAAACATCCGGATGTTTCGAAAACACTGTTGTAACCATTAGCTTGTTCGGCATATCAGGAAAGGAACTACGGCAGCCCTAAATAAAAACTTGTCAAATCTGGAAAAATAGTCATTTACAACAAAACACGAACTTCTTATCCCTTTTGTCAATTTGTCATCCGTATGTCAATTTGTCAAGAATCTGTCAATATGGCAAGCAACTTGTCAGTATCATTTGGCTTCCTCTCGTAACGATTCACCCGCAATCCTGTTGACAATAGTACCAACCTGAAAGAAAAATCAGCTTGCCTCAGTCAACAAAAAACGATTCTGAATTATTTTGCGAAACATCCGGATGCTTCGAAAATACTGTTGTAACCATAGGCTTGTTCAGAATATCAGGAAAGAAACCACTGCCGCCCTAAACAGAAGCTTGCCAAAGTTGGAAAAATAGTCGTTTACAACAAACACGAACCTTTTACCCACCTTGTCAATTTGTCACCCGTATGTCAATTTGTCAAAAATCTGTCAAATTGGCAAGCAACTTGTCAGTGTTATTTGGCTTCCTGTCTAAACGATTCACTTGCAATCCTGTTGACAAAAGAACCAACCAGAAAGAAAAATGATCTCGCCTCAGTCATCTGAAGACGATTCTGAATTAATTTGCGAAACATCCGGATGTTTCGAAAACACTGTTGTAACCATTAGCTTGTTCGGCATATCAGGAAAGGAACTACGGCAGCCCTAAATAAAAACTTGTCAAAGCTGGAAAAATAGTCATTTACAACAAAACACGAACTTCTTATCCCTTTTGTCAATTTGTCATCCGTATGTCAATTTGTCAAGAATCTGTCAATATGGCAAGCAACTTGTCAGTATCATTTGGCTTCCTTTCGTAACGATTCACCCGCAATCCTGTTGACAATAGTACCAACCTGAAAGAAAAATCAGCTTGCCTCAGTCAACAAAAAACGATTCTGAATTATTTTGCGAAACATCCGGATGCTTCGAAAATACTGTTGTAACCATAGGCTTGTTCAGAATATCAGGAAAGAAACCACTGCCGCCCTAAACAGAAGCTTGCCAAAGTTGGAAAAATAGTCGTTTACAACAAACACGAACCTTTTACCCACCTTGTCAATTTGTCACCCGTATGTCAATTTGTCAAAAATCTGTCAAATTGGCAAGCAACTTGTCAGTGTTATTTGGCTTCCTGTCTAAACGATTCACTTGCAATCCTGTTGACAAAAGAACCAACCAGAAAGAAAAATGATCTCGCCTCAGTCAGCTGAAGACGATTCTGAATTATTTTGCGAAACATCCGGATGTTTCGAAAACACTGTTGTAACCATTAGCTCGTTCGGCATATCTGGAAAGAAACTACTGCAGCCCTAAAAGAAACTTTTCAAAGCTAGAAAAAAAATCATCTACAACAAAACACGAACTTCTTATCCCCTTTGTCAATTTGTCATCCGTTTGTCAATTTGTCAAAAATTCTTCAAATTGGCAAGCAACTTGTCAGTATCATTTGGCTTCTTTTCTAAACGATTTACCCGCAATCCTGTTGAGGTAAAAAAGAAACCAACCTGAAAGAAAAAAGAGCTCGCCTCAGTCAGCTAAAGACGATTTTGAATTATTTTGCGAAACATCCGGATGTTTCGAAAACACTGTTGTAACCATTAGCTTGTTCGGCATATCAGGAAAGGAACTACGGCAGCCCTAAACAGAAGCTTGCGAAAGTTGGAAAAATAGTCGTTCACAACAAACACAAACCTTTTACCCACCTTGTCAATTTGTCACCCGTATGTCAATTTGTCAAAAATCTGTCGAATTGGCAAGCAACTTGTCAGTGTTATTTGGCTTCCTGTCTAAACGATTCACCCGCAATCCTGTTGACAAAAGAACCAACCAGAAAGAAAAATGATCTCGCCTCAGTCAGCTGAAGACGATTCTGAATTATTTTGCGAAACATCCGGATGTTTCGAAAACACTGTTGTAACCATTAGCTTGTTCGGCATATCAGGAAAGGAACTACGGCAGCCCTGAATAAAAACTTGTCAAAGCTGGAAAAATAGTCGTTTACAACAAAACACGAACTTCTTATCCCTTTTGTCAATTTGTCATCCGTATGTCAATTTGTCAAGAATCTGTCAATATGGCAAGCAACTTGTCAGTATCATTTGGCTTCCTTTCGTAACGATTCACCCGCAATCCTGTTGACAATAGTACCAACCTGAAAGAAAAATCAGCTTGCCTCAGTCAACAAAAAACGATTCTGAATTATTTTGCGAAACATCCGGATGCTTCGAAAATACTGTTGTAACCATAGGCTTGTTCAGAATATCAGGAAAGAAACCACTGCCGCCCTAAACAGAAGCTTGCCAAAGTTGGAAAAATAGTCGTTTACAACAAACACGAACCTTTTACCCACCTTGTCAATTTGTCACCCGTATGTCAATTTGTCAAAAATCTGTCAAATTGGCAAGCAACTTGTCAGTGTTATTTGGCTTCCTGTCTAAACGATTCACCCGCAATCCTGTTGACAAAAGAACCAACCAGAAAGAAAAATGATCTCGCCTCAGTCAGCTGAAGACGATTCTGAATTAATTTGCGAAACATCCGGATGTTTCGAAAACACTGTTGTAACCATTAGCTTGTTCGGCATATCAGGAAAGGAACTACGGCAGCCCTAAACAGAAGCTTGCGAAAGTTGGAAAAATAGTCGTTTACAACAAACACAAACCTTTTACCCACCTTGTCAATTTGTCACCCGTATGTCAATTTGTCAAAAATCTGTCGAATTGGCAAGCAACTTGTCAGTGTTATTTGGCTTCCTGTCTAAACGATTCACCCGCAATCCTGTTGACAAAAGAACCAACCAGAAAGAAAAATGATCTCGCCTCAGTCAGCTGAAGACGATTCTGAATTATTTTGCGAAACATCCGGATGTTTCGAAAACACTGTTGTAACCATTAGCTTGTTCGGCATATCAGGAAAGGAACTACGGCAGCCCTGAATAAAAACTTGTCAAAGCTGGAAAAATAGTCGTTTACAACAAAACACGAACTTCTTATCCCTTTGTCAATTTGTCATCCGTATGTCAATTTGTCAAGAATCTGTCAATATGGCAAGCAACTTGTCAGTATCATTTGGCTTCCTTTCGTAACGATTCACCCGCAATCCTGTTGACAATAGTACCAACCTGAAAGAAAAATCAGCTTGCCTCAGTCAACAAAAAACGATTCTGAATTATTTTGCGAAACATCCGGATGCTTCGAAAATACTGTTGTAACCATAGGCTTGTTCAGAATATCAGGAAAGAAACCACTGCCGCCCTAAACAGAAGCTTGCCAAAGTTGGAAAAATAGTCGTTTACAACAAACACGAACCTTTTACCCACCTTGTCAATTTGTCACCCGTATGTCAATTTGTCAAAAATCTGTCAAATTGGCAAGCAACTTGTCAGTGTTATTTGGCTTCCTGTCTAAACGATTCACCCGCAATCCTGTTGACAAAAGAACCAACCAGAAAGAAAAATGATCTCGCCTCAGTCAGCTGAAGACGATTCTGAATTATTTTGCGAAACATCCGGATGTTTCGAAAACACTGTTGTAACCATTAGCTTGTTCGGCATATCAGGAAAGGAACTACGGCAGCCCTGAATAAAAACTTGTCAAAGCTGGAAAAATAGTCGTTTACAACAAAACACGAACTTCTTATCCCTTTGTCAATTTGTCATCCGTATGTCAATTTGTCAAGAATCTGTCAATATGGCAAGCAACTTGTCAGTATCATTTGGCTTCCTTTCGTAAACGATTCACCCGCAATCCTGTTGACAAGAACAACCTGAAAGAAAAATCAGCTTGCCTCAGTCAACAAAAACGATTCTGAATTATTTTGCGAAACATCCGGATGCTTCGAAAATACTGTTGTAACCATAGGCTTGTTCAGAATATCAGGAAAGAAACCACTGCCGCCCTAAACAGAAGCTTGCCAAAGTTGGAAAAATAGTCGTTTACAACAAACACGAACCTTTTACCCACCTTGTCAATTTGTCACCCGTATGTCAATTTGTCAAAAATCTGTCAAATTGGCAAGCAACTTGTCAGTGTTATTTGGCTTCCTGTCTAAACGATTCACCCGCAATCCTGTCGACAAAAGAACCAAACAGAAAGAAAAATGATCTCGCCTCAGTCAGCTGAAGACGATTCTGAATTATTTTGCGAAACATCCGGATGTTTCGAAAACACTGTTGTAACCATTAGCTTGTTCGGCATATCAGGAAAGGAACTACGGCAGCCCTAAATAAAAACTTGTCAAAGCTGGAAAAATAGTCATTTACAACAAAACACGAACTTCTTATCCCTTTTGTCAATTTGTCATCCGTATGTTAATTTGTAAAAATCCGTCAAATTGGCAAGCAACTTGTCGGTATCATTTGGCTTCCTTTCTAAACGATTAACCCGCAATCCTGTTGACAGAACAACCAACTTGAAAGAAAAATGATCTCGCCTCAGTCAGCTGAAGACGATTCTGAATTATTTTGCGAAACATCCGGATGTTTCGAAAATACTGTTGTAACCATTAGCTTGTTCGGCATATCAGGAAAGAAACTACTGCAGCCCTAAATAAAAACTTGTCAAAGCTGGAAAAAATAGTTATTTAAAACAAAGCACGGGATTTTTACCCACCTTGTCAATTTGTCATCCGTATGTCAATTTGTCAAAAATCTGTCAAATTGGCAAGCAACTTGTCAGTATCATTTGGCTTCCTTTCTAAACGAGTCACCCGCAATCCTGTTGAGGTAAAAAAGAAACCAACCTGAAAGAAAAATGAGCTTGCCTCAGTCAGCTGAAAACGATTCTGAATTATTTTGCGAAACATCCAGATGTTTCGAAAATACTGTTGTAACCATTAGCTCGTTCGGCATATCTGGAAAGAAACTACTGCAGCCCTGAATAAAAACTTGTCAAAGCTGGAAAAATAGTCATTTACAACAAAACACGAACTTCTTATCCCCTTTGTCAATTTGTCATCCGTATGTCAATTTGTCAAAAATCTGTCAAATTGGCAAGCAACTTGTCAGTATCATTTGGCTTCCTTTCTAAACGAGTCACCCGCAATCCTGTTGAGGTAAAAAAGAAACCAACCTGAAAGAAAAAAGAGCTCGCCTCAGTCAGCTAAAGACGATTTTGAATTATTTTGCGAAACATCCGGATGTTTCGAAAATACTGTTCTAACCATTAGCTTGTTCGGCATATCAGGAAAAAAACTCTTGCAGCCCTAAATAAAAACTTGTCAAAGCTGGAAGATTAGTCCTTTACAGAAAAACACGAACTTCTTATCCCCTTTGTCAATTCGTCATCCGAATGAAAATTTGTCAAAAATCCGTCGAATTAGCAAGCAACTTGTCAGTATCATTTGGTTTCCTCTCGTAACGGGTTACCCGCACTCCTGTTGACAGAAATTCCAACCTGAAAGAAAATGAGCTTGCCTCAGTCAGCTGAAGACGAATCTGAAAATATTTTGCGAAACATCCAGATGTTTCGAAAATACTGTTGTAACCATTAGCTCGTTCGGCATATCTGGAAAGAAACTACTGCAGCCCTGAATAAAAGCTTGTCAAAGCTGGAAAAATAGTCATTCACAACAACACACGAACTTTTTACCCACCTTGTCAATATGTCATCCGTATGTCAATTTGTCAAAAATCTGCCAAATTGGCAAGCATTTTGTCAGTATCATTTGGCTTCTTTTCTAAACGAGTCACCCGCAATCCTGTTGACAAAAAAAACCAACTTGAAAGAAAATCAGCTTGCCTCAGTCAGCAGAAGACGATTCTGAATTATTTTGCGAAACATTCGGCTGTTTCGAAAATACTGTTGTAACCATTAGCTTGTACGGCATATCAGGAAAGAAACTACTGCAGCCCTAAATACAAACTTGTCAAAGCTGGAAAAAATAGTTATTTAAAACAAAGCACGGGATTTTTACCCACCTTGTCAATTTGTCAAAAATCTGTCAAATTGGCAAGCAACTTGTCAGTATCATTTGGCTTCCTTTCTAAACGAGTCACCCGCAATCCTGTTGAGGTAAAAAAGAAACCAACCTGAAAGAAAAAAGAGCTCGCCTCAGTCAGCTAAAGACGATTTTGAATTATTTTGCGAAACATCCGGATGTTTCGAAAATACTGTTGTAACCATTAGCTTGTTCGGCATATCAGGAAAGGAACTACGGCAGCCCTAAACAGAAGCTTGCGAAAGTTGGAAAAATAGTCGTTTACAACAAACACAAACCTTTTACCCACCTTGTCAATTTGTCACCCGTATGTCAATTTGTCAAAAATCTGTCAAATTGGCAAGCAACTTGTCAGTGTTATTTGGCTTCCTGTCTAAACGATTCACCCGCAATCCTGTTGACAAAAGAACCAACCAGAAAGAAAAACGATCTCGCCTCAGTCAGCTGAAGACGATTCTGAATTATTTTGCGAAACATCCGGATGTTTCGAAAACACTGTTGTAACCATTAGCTTGTTCGGCATATCAGGAAAGGAACTACGGCAGCCCTAAATAAAAACTTGTCAAAGCTGGAAAAATAGTCATTTACAACAAAACACGAACTTCTTATCCCTTTTGTCAATTTGTCATCCGTATGTTAATTTGTCAAAAATCCGTCAAATTGGCAAGCAACTTGTCGGTATCATTTGGCTTCCTTTCTAAACGATTAACCCGCAATCCTGTTGACAGAACAACCAACTTGAAAGAAAAATAAGCTCGCCTCAGTCAGCAGAAGACGATTTTGAAATATTTTGCGAAACATCCGGATGTTTCGAAAATACTGTTGTAACTTTTAGCTTGTTCGGCATATCAGGAAAGAAACTACTGCAGCCCTAAAAAAAACTTGTCAAAGCTGGAAAAAATAGTTATTTAAAACAAAGCACGGGATTTTTACCCACCTTGTCAATTTGTCAAAAATCTGTCAAATTGGCAAGCAACTTGTCAGTATCATTTGGCTTCCTTTCTAAACGAGTCACCCGCAATCCTGTTGAGGTAAAAAGAAACCAACCTGAAAGAAAAAAGAGCTCACCTCAGTCAGCAAAGACGATTTTGAATTATTTTGCGAAACATCCGGATGTTTCGAAAACACTGTTGTAACCATTAGCTTGTTCGGCATATCAGGAAAGAAACCACTGCAGCCCCAAATAAAAACTTGTCAAAGCTGGAAAAATAGTCATTTACAACAAAACACGAACTTTTACCCACCTTGTCAATTTGTCATCCGTATGTCAATTTGTCAAAAATCTGTCAAATTGGCAAGCAACTTGTCAGTATCATTTGGCTTCCTGTCTAAACGATTCACCCGCAATCCTGTTGACAAAAGTACCAACCTGAAAGAAAAAGAGCTCGCCTCAGTCAGCTGAAGACGATTCTGAATTATTTTGCGAAACATCCGGATGTTTCGAAAATACTGTTGTAACCATTAGGCTTGTTCGGCATATCAGGAAAGAAACTACTGCAGCCCTAAACAAAAACTTGCCAAAGTTGGAAAAATAGTCGTTTACAACAAAACACGAACCTTTTACCCACCTTGTCAATTTGTCATCCGTATGTCAATTTGTCAAAAATCCGTCAAATTGGCAAGCAACTTGTCAGTATCATTTGGCTTCCTTTCTAAACGATTTACCCGCAATCCTGTTGAGGTACAAAAGAAACCAACCTGAAAGAAAAAATGAGCTTGCCTCAGTCAGCTGAAAACGATTCTGAATTATTTTGCGAAACATCCGGATGTTTCGAAAATACTGTTGTAACCATTAGGCTTGTTCGGCATATCAGGAAAGAAACCACTGCCGCCCTAAACAGAAGCTTGCCAAAGTTGGAAAAATAGTCGTTTACAACAAACACGAACCTTTTACCCACCTTGTCAATTTGTCACCCGTATGTCAATTTGTCAAAAATCCGTCAAATCTGCAAGCAACCTGTCAGTATCATTTGGCTTCCTTTCTAAACGATTTACCCGCAATCCTGTTTACAAAAAGAACCAACTTGAAAGAAAAATCAGCTTGCTTTAGTCAGCAGAAGACGATTCTAAATTATTTTGCGAAACATCCGGATGTTTCGAAAATACTGTTGTAACCATTAGCTTGTTCGGCATATCAGGAAAGGAACTACGGCAGCCCTAAATAAAAACTTGTCAAAGCTGGAAAAATAGTCATTTACAACAAAACACGAACTTCTTATCCCTTTTGTCAATTTGTCATCCGTATGTTAATTTGTAAAAATCCGTCAAATTGGCAAGCAACTTGTCGGTATCATTTGGCTTCCTTTCTAAACGATTAACCCGCAATCCTGTTGACAGAACAACCAACTTGAAAGAAAAATAAGCTCGCCTCAGTCAGCAGAAGACGATTTTGAAATATTTTGCGAAACATCCGGATGTTTCGAAAATACTGTTGTAACTTTTAGCTTGTTCGGCATATCAGGAAAGAAACTACTGCAGCCCTAAAAAAAACTTGTCAAAGCTGGAAAAAATAGTTATTTAAAACAAAGCACGGGATTTTTACCCACCTTGTCAATTTGTCAAAAATCTGTCAAATTGGCAAGCAACTTGTCAGTATCATTTGGCTTCCTTTCTAAACGAGTCACCCGCAATCCTGTTGAGGTAAAAAAGAAACCAACCTGAAAGAAAAAAGAGCTCACCTCAGTCAGCTAAAGACGATTTTGAATTATTTTGCGAAACATCCGGATGTTTCGAAAACACTGTTGTAACCATTAGCTTGTTCGGCATATCAGGAAAGAAACCACTGCAGCCCCAAATAAAAACTTGTCAAAGCTGGAAAAACAGTCATTTACAACAAAACACGAACTTTTTACGCACCTTGTCAATTTGTCATCCGTATGTCAATTTGTCAAAAATCTGTCAAAACTGCAGGCAACTTGTCAGGATCATTTGGCTTCCTGTCTAAACGATTCACCCGCAATCCTGTTGACAAAAGTACCAACCTGAAAGAAAGGTGAGCTCGCTTCAGTCAGCTGAAGACGATTCTGAATTATTTTGCGAAAAATCCGGATGCTTCGAAAATACTGTTGTAACCATAGGCTTGTTCAGAATATCAGGAAAGAAACCACTGCCGCCCTAAACAAAAGCTTGCCAAAGTTGGAAAAATAGTCGTTTACAACAAACACGAACCTTCTACCCACCTTGTCAATTTGTCACCCGTATGTCAATTTGTCAAAAATCCGTCAAATCTGCAAGCAACCTGTCAGTGTGATTTGGCTTCCTTTCTAAACGATTTACCCGCAATCCTGTTTACAAAAAAAACCAACCTGAAAGAAAAATGAGCTTGCCTCAGTCAGCTGAAAACGATTCTGAATTATTTTGCGAAACATCCGGATGCTTCGAAAATACTGTTGTAACCATAGGCTTGTTCAGAATATCAGGAAAGAAACCACTGCCGCCCTAAACAGAAGCTTGCCAAAGTTGGAAAAATAGTCGTTTACAACAAACACGAACCTTTTACCCACCTTGTCAATTTGTCAAAAATCCGTCAAATCTGCAAGCAACCTGTCAGTGTGATTTGGCTTCCTTTCTAAACGATTTACCCGCAATCCTGTTTACAAAAAAAACCAACCTGAAAGAAAATTGATCTCGCCTCAGTCAGCTGAAGACGATTCTGAATTATTTTGCGAAACATCCGGATGTTTCGAAAATACTGTTGTAACCATTAGCTTGTTCGGCATATCAGAAAAGGAACTACGGCAGCCCTAAATAAAACTTGTCAAAGCTGGAAAAATAGTCATTTACAACAAAACACGAACTTCTTATCCCCCTTGTCAATTTGTCACCCGTATGTCAATTTGTCAAAAATCTGTCAAATTGGCAAGCAACTTGTCAGTGTTATTTGGCTTCCTGTCTAAACGATTCACCCGCAATCCTGTTGACAAAAGAACCATCCAGAAAGAAAAATGATCTCGCCTCAGTCAGCTGAAGACGATTCTGAATTATTTTGCGAAACATCCGGATGTTTCGAAAACACTGTTGTAACCATTAACTTGTTCGGCATATCAGGAAAGGAACTACGGCAGCCCTGAATAAAAACTTGTCAAAGCTGGAAAAATAGTCATTTACAACAAAACACGAACTTCTTATCCCTTTTGTCAATTTGTCATCCGTATGTTAATTTGTCAAAAATCCGTCAAATTGGCAAGCAACTTGTCGGTATCATTTGGCTTCCTTTCTAAACGATTAACCCGCAATCCTGTTGACAAAAAGAACCAATTTGAAAGAAAAATCAGCTTGCCTCAGTCAGCAGAAGACGATTCTAAATTATTTTGCGTAACAGCCGGATGTTTCGAAAATACTGTTGTAACTATTAGCTTGTTCGGCATATCAGGAAAGAAACCACTGCAGCCCCAAATAAAAACTTGTCAAAGCTGGAAAAACAGTCATTTACAACAAAACACGAACTTTTTACGCACCTTGTCAATTTGTCATCCGTATGTCAATTTGTCAAAAATCTGTCAAACTGCAGGCAACTTGTCAGGATCATTTGGCTTCCTGTCTTAACGATTCACCCGCAATCCTGTTGACAAAAGTACCAACCTGAAAGAAAGGTGAGCTCGCTTCAGTCAGTTGAAAACGATTCTAAATTATTTTGCGAAACATCCGGAAGTTTCGAACATACTGTTGTAACTATTAGCTTGTTCGGCAGATCAGGAGAGAAACTACTGCAGCCCTAAATAAAAACTTGTCAAAGCTGGAAAAATAGTTATTTAGAACAAAACACGGGATTTTTACCCACCTTGTCAAGTTGTCATCCGTGTGTCAATTTGTCAAAAATCTGTCAAATTGGCAAGCAACCTGTCAGTATCATTTGGCTTCCTTTCTAAACGATTGACCCGCAATCCTGTTCACAAAAGAACCGAGTTGGAAGAAAAATCAGCTCGCCTCAGTCAGCAGAAGACGATTCTGAACTATTTTGCGAAACATCCGGATGTTTCGAAAATACTGTTGTAACCATTAGCTTGTTCGGCAGATCAGGAGAGAAACTACTGCAGCCCTAAATAAAAACTTGTCAAAGCTGGAAAAATAGTTATTTAAAACAATACAAGGGATTTTTACCCACCTTGTCAATTTGTCATCCGTATGTCAATTTGTCAAAAATCCGTCAAATCTGCAAGCAACTTGTCACTATCATTTGACTTCCTTTATAAACGATTAACCCGCAATCCTGTTCACAAAAGAACCGAGTTGGAAGAAAAATCAGCTCGCCTCAGTCAGCAGAAGACGATTCTGAACTATTTTGCGAAACATCCGGATGTTTCGAAAATACTGTTGTAACCATTAGCTTGTTCGGCAGATCAGGAGAGAAACTACTGCAGCCCTAAATAAAAACTTGTCAAAGCTGGAAAAATAGTTATTTAAAACAAAACACGGGATTTTTACCCACCTTGTCAAGTTGTCATCCGTGTGTCAATTTGTCAAAAATCTGTCAAATTGGCAAGCAACTTGTCAGCATCATTTGGCTTCCTTTCTAAACGATTTACCCGCAATCCTGTTTACAAAAAGAACCAACTTGAAAGAAAATCAGCTTGCCTCAGTCAGCAGAAGACGATTCTGAACTATTTTGCGAAACATCCGGATGTTTCGAAAATACTGTTGTAACCATTAGCTAGCTCGGCATATCAGGAAAGAAACTACTGCAGCCCTAAATAAAAACTTGTCAAAGCTGGAAAAATAGTTATTTAAAACAAAACACGGGATTTTTACCCACCTTGTCAATTTGTCATCCGTATGTCAATTTGTCAAAAATCTGTCAAATTGGCAAGCAACTTGTCAGTATCATTTGGTTTCCTCTCGTAGCAATTTACCTGCAATCCTATTGACAAATTAACCAACTTGAAAGAAAAATCAGCTCGGCTCAGTCAGCTGAAGACGATTCTGAATTATTTTGCGAAACATCCGGATGTTTCGAAAATACTGTTGTAACCATTAGCTTGTTCGGCATATCAGAAAAGGAACTACGGCAGCCCTAAATAAAACTTGTCAAAGCTGGAAAAATAGTCATTTACAACAAAACACGAACTTCTTATCCCCCTTGTCAATTTGTCACCCGTATGTCAATTTGTCAAAAATCTGTCAAATTGGCAAGCAACTTGTCAGTGTTATTTGGCTTCCTGTCTAAACGATTCACCCGCAATCCTGTTGACAAAAGAACCATCCAGAAAGAAAAATGATCTCGCCTCAGTCAGCTGAAGACGATTCTGAATTATTTTGCGAAACATCCGGATGTTTCGAAAACACTGTTGTAACCATTAACTTGTTCGGCATATCAGGAAAGGAACTACGGCAGCCCTGAATAAAAACTTGTCAAAGCTGGAAAAATAGTCATTTACAACAAAACACGAACTTCTTATCCCTTTTGTCAATTTGTCATCCGTATGTTAATTTGTCAAAAATCCGTCAAATTGGCAAGCAAATTGTCGGTATCATTTGGCTTCCTTTCTAAACGATTAACCCGCAATCCTTTTGACAGAACAACTAACTTGAAAGAAAAATAAGCTCGCCTCAGTCAGCAGAAGACGATTTTGAAATATTTTGCGAAACATCCGGATGTTTCGAAAATACTGTTGTAACTTTTAGCTTGTTCGGCATATCAGGAAAGAAACTACTGCAGCCCTAAAAAAAACTTGTCAAAGCTGGAAAAATAGTCATTTACAACAAAACACGAACTTCTTATCCCCTTTGTCAATTTGTCATCCGTATGTCAATTTGTCAAAAATTCTTCAAATTGGCAAGCAACTTGTCAGTATCATTTAGCTTCCTGTCTAAACGATTCGCCCGCAATCCTGTTGACAAAAGAACCAACCTGAAAGAAAAATGAGCTTGCCTCAGTCAGCTGAAAACGATTCTGAATTATTTTGCGAAACATCCGGATGCTTCGAAAATACTGTTGTAACCATAGGCTTGTTCAGAATATCAGGAAAGAAACCACTGCCGCCCTAATAGAAGCTTGTCAAAGCTGGAAAAATAGTCGTTTACAACAAACACGAACCTTTTACCCACCTTGTCAATTTGTCATCCGTATGTCAATTTGTTTAAAATCTGTCAAATTGGCAAGCAACTTGTCAGTATCATTTGGCTTCCTTTCTAAACGATTTACCCGCAATCCTGTTGACAAAAAGAACCAATTTGAAAGAAAAATCAGCTTGCCTCAGTCAGCAATAGACGATTCTGAATTATTTTGCGAAACATCGGGATGTTTCGAAAATACTGTTGTAACTATTAGCTTGTTCGGCATATCAGGAAAGAAAATACTGCAGCCCTAAAAAAAAACTTGTTAAAGCTGGAAAAATTGTCATCTACAACAAAACACGAACTTTTTAACCACCTTGTCAATTTTTCATCCGCATGTCAATTTGTCAAAAATCTGTCAAATTGGCAAGCAACCTGTCAGTGTCATTTGGCTTCCATTCTAAACGATTTACCCGCAATCCTGTTTACAAAAAAAACCAACCTGAAAGAAAAATGAGCTTGCCTCAGTCAGCTGAAAACGATTCTGAATTATTTTGCGAAACATCCGGATGCTTCGAAAATACTGTTGTAACCATAGGCTTGTTCAGAATATCAGGAAAGAAACCACTGCCGCCCTAAATAGAAGCTTGCCAAAGTTGGAAAAATAGTCGTTTACAACAAACACGAACCTTTTACCCACCTTGTCAATTTGTCACCCGTATGTCAATTTGTCAAAAATCTGTCAAATTGGCAAGCATTTTGTCAGTATTATTTGGCTTCCTGTCTAAACGATTCACCCGCAATCCTGTTGACAAAAAAACCAACCAGAAAAAAAATTGATCTCGCCTCAGTCAGCTGAAGACGATTCTGAATTATTTTGCGAAACATCCGGATGTTTCGAAAATACTGTTGTAACCATTAACTTGTTCGGCATATCAGGAAAGGAACTACGGCAGCCTTGAATAAAAACTTGTCAAAGCTGGAAAAATAGTCATTTACAACAAAACACGAACTTCTTATCCCTTTTGTCAATTTGTCATTCGTATGTTAATTTGTCAAAAATCCGTCAAATTGGCAAGCAACTTGTCGGTATCATTTGGCTTCCTTTCTAAACGATTAACCCGCAATCCTGTTGACAAAAAGAACCAACTTGGAAGAAAAATCAGCTCGCCTCAGTCAGCAGAAGACGATTCTGAATATTTTGCGAAACATCCGGATGTTTCGAAAATACTGTTGTAACCATTAGCTTGTTCGGCATATCAGGAAAGAAACTACTGCAGCCCTAAAAAAAACTTGTCAAAGCTGGAAAAATAGTCATTTACAACAAAACACGAACTTTTTACCCACCTTGTCAATTTGTCATCCGTTTGTCAATTTGTCAAAAATCTGTCAAATTGGCAAGCAACCTGTCAGTGTTATTTGGCTTCCTTTCTAAACGATTTACCCGCAATCCTGTTTACAAAAAGAACCAATTTGAAAGAAAAATCAGCTTGCCTCAGTCAGCAGAAGACGATTCTAAATTATTTTGCGTAACAGCCGGATGTTTCGAAAATACTGTTGTAACTATTAGCTTGTTCGGCATATCAGGAAAGAAACTACTGCAGCCCCAAATAAAAACTTGTCAAAGCTGGAAAAACAGTCATTTACAACAAAACACGAACTTTTTACCCACCTTGTCAATTTGTCATCCGTTTGTCAATTTGTCAAAAATCTGTCAAATTGGCAAGCAACCTGTCAGTGTTATTTGGCTTCCTTTCTAAACGATTTACCCGCAATCCTGTTTACAAAAAAAACCAACTTGAAAGAAAAATCAGCTTGCCTCTGTCAGCAGAAGACGATTCTAAATTATTTTGCGAAACATCCGGAAGTTTCGAAAATACTGTTGTAACTATTTGCTTGTTCGGCAGATCAGGAGATGAACTACTGCAGCCCCAAATAAAAACTTGTCAAAGCTGGAAAAATAGTTATTTAAAACAAAACACGGGATTTTTACCCACCTTGTCAAGTTGTCATCCGTGTGTCAATTTGTCAAAAATCTGTCAAATTGGCAAGCAACCTGTCAGTATAATTTGGCTTCCTTTATAAACGATTGACCCGCAATCCTGTTCACAAAAGAACCGAGTTGGAAAAAAAATCAGCTCGCCTCAGCCAGCAGAAGGCGATTCTGAACTATTTTGCGAAACATCCGGATGTTTCGAAAATACTGTTGTAACCATTAGCTTGTTCGGCATATCAGGAAAAAAACTACTGCAGCCCTAAATAAAAACTTGTCAAAGCTAGAAAAATAGTTATTTAAAACAATACAAGGGATTTTTACCCACCTTGTCAATTTGTCATCCGTATGTCAATTTGTCAAAAATCTGTCAAATTGGCAAGCAACCTGTCAGTATCATTTGGCTTCCTTTCTAAACGATTGACCCGCAATCCTGTTCACAAAAGAACCGAGTTGGAAAAAAAATCAGCTCGCCTCAGTCAGCAAAAGACGATTCTGAACTATTTTGCGAAACATCCGGATGTTTCGAAAATACTGTTGTAACCATTAGCTTGTTCGGCATATCAGGAGAGAAACTACTGCAGCCCTAAATAAAAACTTATCAAAGCTGGAAAAATAGTTATTTAGAACAAAACACGGGATTTTTACCCACCTTGTCAAGTTGTCATCCGTGTGTCAATTTGTCAAAAATCTGTCAAATTGGCAAGCAACCTCTCAGTATCATTTGGCTTCCTTTCTAAACGATTGACCCGCAATCCTGTTCACAAAAGAACCGAGTTGGAAAAAAAATCAGCTCGCCTCAGCCAGCAGAAGACGATTCTGAACTATTTTGCGAAACATCCGGATGTTTCGAAAATACTGTTGTAACCATTAGCTTGTTCGGCATATCAGGAAAAAACTACTGCAGCCCTAAATAAAAACTTGTCAAAGCTGGAAAAATAGTTATTTAAAACAATACAAGGGATTTTTACCCACCTTGTCAATTTGTCATCCGTGTGTCAATTTGTCAAAATCTGTCAAATTGGCAAGCAACCTGTCAGTATCATTTGGCTTCCTTTCTAAACGATTGACCCGCAATCCTGTTCACAAAAGAACCGAGTTGGAAAAAATCAGCTCGCCTCAGTCAGCAAAGACGATTCTGAACTATTTTGCGAAACATCCGGATGTTTCGAAAATACTGTTGTAACCATTAGCTTGTTCGGCATATCAGGAGAGAAACTACTGCAGCCCTAAATAAAAACTTGTCAAAGCTGGAAAAATAGTTATTTAGAACAAAACACGGGATTTTTACCCACCTTGTCAAGTTGTCATCCGTGTGTCAATTTGTCAAAAATCTGTCAAATTGGCAAGCAACCTGTCAGTATCATTTGGCTTCCTTTCTAAACGATTGACCCGCAATCCTGTTCACAAAAGAACCGAGTTGGAAAAAAAATCAGCTCGCCTCAGTCAGCAAAAGACGATTCTGAAAAATTTTGCGAAACATCCGGATGTTTCGAAAATACTGTTGTAACCTTAGCTTGTACATATCAGGAGAGAAACTACTGCAGCCCTAAATAAAAACTTGTCAAAGCTGGAAAAATAGTTATTTAAAACAATACAAGGGATTTTTACCCACCTTGTCAATTTGTCATCCGTATGTCAATTTGTCAAAAATCCGTCAAATCTGCAAGCAACTTGTCACTATCATTTGACTTCCTTTATAAACGATTAACCCGCAATCCTGTTCACAAAAGAACCGAGTTGGAAGAAAAATCTGCTCGCCTCAGTCAGCAGAAGACGATTCTGAACTATTTTGCGAAACATCCGGATGTTTCGAAAATACTGTTGTAACCATTAGCTTGTTCGGCTGATCAGGAGAGAAACTACTGCAGCCCTAAATAAAAACTTGTCAAAGCTGGAAAAATAGTTATTTAAAACAAAACACGGGATTTTTACCCACCTTGTCAAGTTGTCATCCGTGTGTCAATTTGTCAAAAATCCGTCAATTCTGCAAGCAACTTGTCACTATCATTTGACTTCCTTTCTAAACGATTGACCCGCAATCCTGTTCACAAAAGAACCGAGTTGGGAAAAAAATCAGCTCGCCTCAGTCAGCAGAAGACGATTCTGAACTATTTTGCGAAACATCCGGATGTTTCGAAAATACTGTTGTAACCATTAGCTTGTTCGGCATATCAGGAAAAAAACTACTGCAGCCCTGAATAAAAACTTGTCAAAGCTGGAAAAATAGTTATTTAAAACAATACACGGGATTTTTACCCACCTTGTCAATTTGTCATCCGTATGTCAATTTGTCAAAAATCTGTCAAATTGGCAAGCAACTTGTCAGCATCATTTGGTTTTCTAAACGATTTACCCGCAATCCTGTTTACAAAAAGAACCAACTTGAAAGAAAAATCAGCTTGCCTCAGTCAGCAGAAGACGATTCTAAATTATTTTGCGAAACATCCAGATGTTTCGAAAATACTGTTGTAACTATTAGCTTGTTCGGGATATCAGGAAAGAAACTACTGCAGCCCCAAATAAAAACTTGTCAAAGCTGGAAAAATAGTTATTTAAAACAAAACACGGGATTTTCACCCACCTTGTCAAGTTGTCATCCGTGTGTCAATTTGTCAAAAATCTGTCAAATTGGCAAGCAACTTGTCAGTATCATTTGGCTTCCTTTCTAAACGATTGACCCGCAATCCTGTTCACAAAAGAACCGAGTTGGAAGAAAAATCAGCTCGCCTCAGTCAGCAGAAGACGATTCTGAACTATTTTGCGAAACATCCGGATGTTTCGAAAATACTGTTGTAACCATTAGCTTGTTCGGCATATCAGGAAAGAAAATACTGCAGCCCTAAAAAAAAACTTGTTAAAGCTGGAAAAATTGTCTTCTACAACAAAACACGAACTTTTTAACCACCTTGTCAATTTTTCATCCGTATGTCAATTTGTCAAAAATCTGTCAAATTGGCAAGCAACATGTCAGTATCATTTGGTTTCCTCTCGTAGCAATTTACCTGCAATCCTATTGACAAATTAACCAACTTGAAAGAAAAATCAGCTCGGCTCAGTCAGCAATAGACGATTCTGAATTATTTTGCGAAACATCCGGATGTTTCGAAAATACTGTTGTAACTATTAGCTTGTTCGGCATATCAGGAAAGAAAATACTGCAGCCCTAAATAAAAACTTGTCAAAGCTGGAAAAATAGTTATTTAAAACAATACAAGGGATTTTACCCACCTTGTCAATTTGTCATCAGTATGTCAATTTGTCAAAAATCCGTCAAATCTGCAAGCAACTTGTCACTATCATTTGACTTCCTTTATAAACGATTAACCCGCAATCCTGTTCACAAAAGAACCGAGTTGGAAGAAAAATCAGCTCGCCTCAGTCAGCAGAAGACGATTCTGAACTATTTTGCGAAACATCCGGATGTTTCGAAAATACTGTTGTAACCATTAGCTTGTTCGGCATGATCAGGAAAAAACTACTGCAGCCCTAAATAAAAACTTGTCAAAGCTGGAAAATAGTTATTTAAAACAAAACACGGGATTTTTACCCACCTTGTCAAGTTGTCATCCGTGTGTCAATTTGTCAAAATCTGTCAAATTGGCAAGCAACTTGTCACTATCATTTGGCTTCCTTTCTAAACGATTGACCCGCAATCCTGTTCACAAAAGAACCGAGTTGGGAAAAAATCAGCTCGCCTCAGTCAGCAGAAGACGATTCTGAATTATTTTGCGAAACATCCGGATGTTTCGAAAATACTGTTGTAACCATTAGCTTGTTCGGCATATCAGGAAAAAAACTACTGCAGCCCTGAATAAAAAACTTGTCAAAGCTGGAAAAATAGTTATTTAAAAACAATACACGGGATTTTTTACCCACCTTGTCAATTTGTCATCCGTATGTCAATTTGTCAAAAATCTGTCAAATTGGCAAGCAACTTGTCAGCATCATTTGGCTTCCTTTCTAAACGATTTACCCGCAATCCTGTTCACAAAAGAACCAACTTGAAAGAAAAATCAGCTTGCCTCAGTCAGCAGAAGACGATTCTGAATTATTTTGCGAAACATCCGGATGTTTCGAAAATACTGTTGTAACTATTAGCTTGTTCGGCATATCAGGAAAGAAACTACTGCAGCCCCCAAATAAAAACTTGTCAAAGCTGGAAAAATAGTTATTTAAAACAAAACACGGGATTTTCACCCACCTTGTCAAGTTGTCATCCGTGTGTCAATTTGTCAAAATCTGTCAAATTGGCAAGCAACTTGTCAGTATCATTTGGCTTCCTTTCTAAACGATTGACCCGCAATCCTGTTCACAAAAGAACCGAGTTGGAAGAAAAAATCAGCTCGCCTCAGTCAGCAGAAGACGATTCTGAACTATTTTGCGAAACATCCGGATGTTTCGAAAATACTGTTGTAACCATTAGCTTGTTCGGCATATCAGGAAAGAAAATACTGCAGCCCTAAATAAAACTTGTTAAAGCTGGAAAAATTGTCTTCTACAACAAAACACGAACTTTTTAACCACCTTGTCAATTTTGTCATCCGTATGTCAATTTGTCAAAATCTGTCAAATTGGCAAGCAACTTGTCAGTATCATTTGGCTTCCTTTCTAAACGATTTACCCGCAATCCTATTGACAAAAGAACCAACTTGGAAAGAAAAAATCAGCTCGGCCTCAGTCAGCAGAAGACGATTCTGAATTATTTTGCGAAACATCCGGATGTTTCGAAAATACTGTTGTAACTATTAGCTTGTTCGGCATATCAGGAAAGAAACTACTGCAGCCCTAAAATAAAAACTTGTCAAAGCTGGAAAAATAGTTATTTAAAACAAAACACGGATTTTTACCCACCTTGTCAATTTTTTCGTCATCCGTGTGTCAATTTGTCAAAAATCTGTCGGAATTGGCAAGCAACTTGTCAGTATCATTTGGCTTCCTTTCTAAACGATTGACCCGCAATCCTGTTCACAAAGAACCGAGTTGGAAGAAAAAATCAGCTCGCCTCAGTCAGCAGAAGACGATTCTGAACTATTTTGCGAAACATCCGGATGTTTCGAAAATACTGTTGTAACCATTAGCTTGTTCGGCATATCAGGAAAAAAACTACTGCAGCCCTAAATAAAACTTGTCAAAGCTGGAAAATAGTTATTTAAAACAATACACGGGATTTTACCCACCTTGTCAATTTGTCATCCGTATGTCAATTTGTCAAAAATCTGTCAAATTGGCAAGCAACTTGTCAGTATCATTTGGCTTCCTTTCTAAACGATTTACCCGCAATCCTGTTCACAAAAGAACCAACTTGAAAGAAAAATCAGCTTGCCTCAGTCAGCAGAAGACGATTCTGAATTATTTTGCGAAACATCCGGATGTTTCGAAAATACTGTTGTAACCATTAGCTTGTTCGGCTGATCAGGAAGAGAAACTACTGCAGCCCTAAATAAAAACTTGTCAAAGCTGGAAAAATAGTTATTTAAAAACAAAACACGGGATTTTCACCCACCTTGTCAAGTTGTCATCCGTGTGTCAATTTGTCAAAAATCCGTCAATTCTGCAAGCAACTTGTCACTATCATTTGACTTCCTTTCTAAACGATTGACCCGCAATCCTGTTCACAAAAGAACCGAGTTGGGAAAAAAATCAGCTCGCCTCAGTCAGCAGAAGACGATTCTGAACTATTTTGCGAAACATCCGGATGTTTCGAAAATACTGTTGTAACCATTAGCTTGTTCGGCATATCAGGAAAAAACTACTGCAGCCCTGAATAAAACTTGTCAAAGCTGGAAAAATAGTTATTTAAAACAAAACACACGGGATTTTTACCCACCTTGTCAATTTGTCATCCGTATGTCAATTTGTCAAAATCTGTCAAATTGGCAAGCAACTTGTCAGTATCATTTGGTTTCCTCTCGTAAACGATTTACCCGCAATCCTGTTTACAAAAAAGAACCAACTTGAAAGAAAAATCAGCTTGCCTCAGTCAGCAGAAGACGATTCTGAATTATTTTGCGAAACATCCAGATGTTTCGAAAATACTGTTGTAACTATTAGCTTGTTCGGCATATCAGGAAAGAAACTACTGCAGCCCCAAATAAAAAACTTGTCAAAGCTGGAAAAATAGTTATTTAAAAACAAAACACGGGATTTTCACCCACCTTGTCAAGTTGTCATCCGTGTGTCAATTTGTCAAAATCTGTCAAATTGGCAAGCAACTTGTCAGTATCATTTGGCTTCCTTTCTAAACGATTGACCCGCAATCCTGTTCACAAAAGAACCGAGTTGGAAGAAAAATCAGCTCGCCTCAGTCAGCAGAAGACGATTCTGAACTATTTTGCGAAACATCCGGATGTTTCGAAAATACTGTTGTAACCATTAGCTTGTTCGGCATATCAGGAAAGAAAATACTGCAGCCCTAAAAAAACTTACAAGCTGGAAAATTGTATTTACAACAAAACACGAACTTTTAACCACCTTGTCAATTTTTCATCCGTATGTCAATTTGTCAAAATCTGTCAAATTGGCAAGCAACTTGTCAGTATCATTTGGTTTCTTTCTAACGATTTACCCGCAATCCTGTTGACAAAAGAACCAACTGAAAGAAAAATCAGCTCGGCTCAGTCAGCAGACGATTCTGAATTATTTTGCGAAACATCCGGATGTTTCGAAAATACTGTTGTAACCATTAGCTTGTTCGGCATATCAGGAAAGAAAATACTGCAGCCCTAAATAAAACTTGTCAAAGCTGGAAAAATAGTTATTTAAAACAAAACACGGATTTTACCCACCTTGTCAATTTGTCATCAGTATGTCAATTTGTCAAAAATCCGTCAAATCTGCAAGCAACTTGTCACTATCATTTGACTTTCTAAACGATTAACCCGCAATCCTGTTCACAAAAGAACCGAGTTGGAAGAAAAAATCAGCTCGCCTCAGTCAGCAGAAGACGATTCTGAACTATTTTGCGAAACATCCGGATGTTTCGAAAATACTGTTGTAACCATTAGCTTGTTCGGCATATCAGGAAAGAAACTACTGCAGCCCTAAATAAAAACTTGTCAAAGCTGGAAAAATAGTTATTTAAAACAAAACACGGGATTTTTACCCACCTTGTCAAGTTGTCATCCGTGTGTCAATTTGTCAAAATCCGTCAATTTGCAAGCAACTTGTCACTATCATTTGACTTCCTTTCTAAACGATTGACCCGCAATCCTGTTCACAAAAGAACCGAGTTGGGAAAAATCAGCTCGCCTCAGTCAGCAGAAGACGATTCTGAATTATTTTGCGAAACATCCAGATGTTTCGAAAATACTATGTTGTAACCATTAGCTTGTTCGGCATATCAGGAAAAAAACTACTGCAGCCCTGAATAAAAACTTGTCAAAGCTGGAAAATAGTTATTTAAAACAATACACGGGATTTTTTACCCACCTTGTCAATTTGTCATCCGTATGTCAATTTGTCAAAATCTGTCAAATTGGCAAGCAACTTGTCAGCATCATTTGGCTTCCTTTCTAAACGATTTACCCGCAATCCTGTTTACAAAAGAACCAACTTGAAAGAAAAATCAGCTTGCCTCAGTCAGCAGAAGACGATTCTGAATTATTTTGCGAAACATCCAGATGTTTCGAAAATACTGTTGTAACTATTAGCTTGTTCGGGATATCAGGAAAGAAACTACTGCAGCCCTAAATAAAAACTTGTCAAAGCTGGAAAAATAGTTATTTAAAACAAAACACGGGATTTTTACCCACCTTGTCAAGTTGTCATCCGTGTGTCAATTTGTCAAAAATCCGTCAATTCTGCAAGCAACTTGTCACTATCATTTGACTTCCTTTCTAAACGATTGACCCGCAATCCTGTTCACAAAAGAACCGAGTTGGGAAAAAAATCAGCTCGCCTCAGTCAGCAGAAGACGATTCTGAATTATTTTGAAACATCCGGATGTTTCGAAAATACTGTTGTAACCATTAGCTTGTTCGGCATATCAGGAAAAAAAACTACTGCAGCCCTGAATAAAAACTTGTCAAAGCTGGAAAAATAGTTATTTAAAACAATACACGGGATTTTTACCCACCTTGTCAATTTGTCATCCGTATGTCAATTTGTCAAAAAATCTGTCAAATTGGCAAGCAACTTGTCAGTATCATTTGGCTTCCTTTCTAAACGATTTACCCGCAATCCTGTTTACAAAAAGAACCGAACTTGAAAGAAAAATCAGCTTGCCTCAGTCAGCAGAAGACGATTCTGAATTATTTTGCGAAACATCCGGATGTTTCGAAAATACTGTTGTATATTAGCTTGTTCGGGATATCAGGAAGAAACTACAGCCCCTAAATAAAAACTTGTCAAAGCTGGAAAATAGTTATTTAAAAACAAAAACACGGGATTTTCACCCACCTTGTCAAGTTGTCATCCGTGTGTCAATTTGTCAAAAATCTGTCAAATTGGCAAGCAACTTGTCAGTATCATTTGGCTTCCTTTCTAAACGATTGACCCGCAATCCTGTTCACAAAAGAACCGAGTTGAAGAAAAATCAGCTCGCCTCAGTCAGCAGAAGACGATTCTGAATTATTTTGCGAAACATCCGGATGTTTCGAAAATACTGTTGTAACCATTAGCTTGTTCGGCATATCAGAAAGAAAATACTGCAGCCCTAAATAAAAACTTGTTAAAGCTGGAAAAATTGTCTTCTACAACAAAACACAACTTTTTTAACCACCTTGTCAATTTTTCATCCGTATGTCAATTTGTCAAAAATCTGTCAAATTGGCAAGCAACTTGTCAGTATCATTTG